>NC_140993.1:1635795-1671084 GCF_052327205.1 Somniosus microcephalus
GTGTAGTGATATAACAGTGTAAACAGTGATAATCATAGTGTAATGATATAAACAGTGATAACCATAGTGTAACGATAGTGAACGATAAATGTGGTTTACCACATTCACCCCTTGTTTAAATTTGAGTCCGGCGGGGTGAAGTGTACTACCAGTTCGGGTATGTCAGTCTGTCCGGAGGCCTCGTAAGCCTTTCTGATCGGCGCAGCAGCGGCGGCGGTGATGCAGTATCCGATGTTAATGCTGGTGTCTGCGTGGTCGGCGAAGGCTCGTGGGGTTCCGGCATGCCGTCTACCTGGGCTGGATTTGGGGGGGTGGTGGGGGGCGGGTAACGGTGGTGTCTCAGGGATGCCCGAGGGTGCGTGGTCTCGTAAGGAGACTGTGTCCTCCCGCCCGTCTGGGTATGCCACATAGGCGTACTGGAGGTTGGCGTGCAGGAGGTCCACCCTCTCGACCAGGGGGTCCGTTTTATGGGCCCTCACGTGCTTTCGCAGCAAGACGGGCCCCGGAGAAGTCAGCCATGTTGGTAGCGAGGTTCCCGTAATCGACTTCCTGGGGAAAACAAACATTCGTTCATGGGGGGTGGCGTTAATGGCAGTGCAAAGCAGTGACCGGATGGAATGCAGCGCTGCCGGGAGGACTTCCTGCCAACGAGAGGTTGGGAGGCCCTTAGACTTTAAGGCTAAGAGAACGGCCTTCCAGACAGTCGCGTTCTCTCTTTCCACCTGGCCGTTCCCTCGGGGGTTGTAGCTGGTGGTCCTGCTTTCAGCAATACCTCTTGCTAGTAGGAACTGGCGAAGTTCCTCGCTCATGAAGGATGAGCCCCGGTCGCTATGTATATAGTTCGGGAACCCGAACAAGGCGAAGAGGTCGTTCAGGCATTTGATGACCGTGGTACTGGTCATGTCTGGGCAGGGGAAGGCAAAGGGGAAACGGGAGTACTCATCAATAATGTTGAGGAAGTACACATTACGGTCAGAGGATGGGAGGGGCCCCTTAAAATCGATGCTCAAGCGCTCGAAGGGGCGGGTGGCCTTGATCAGGCTTGCACTGTCCGGCCTAAAGAAATGCGGTTTGCATTCAGCACAGATTTGGCAGTTCCTGGTCATGGTCCTGACCTCCTCGATGGAGTAGGGCAGGTTGCGGGCCTTAATGAAGTGGTAAAGTCTGGTGACCCCGGGGTGGCAGAGGTCGTTGTGGAGGGTCTGCAGTCTATCAATTTGCGCGTTGGCACATGTACTTCGTGATAGAGCATCTGGGGGTTCGTTCAGTTTACCAGGCCGGTACAAGATATCATAATCGTAGGTGGAGAGCTCGATTCTCCACCTCAAGATCTTGTCGTTCTTGATTTTGCCCCTCAGCTTGTTATTAAACATAAAAGCGACCGAACGCTGGTCGGTGAGGAGGGTAAATCGTTTGCCTGCCAGGTAATGCCTCCAGCGTCGTACTGCCTCCACGATCACCTGGGCCTCCTTCTCGACCGAATAGTGTCGGATCTCAGGGCCCTGGAGGGTCCTTGAGAGGAAGGCCACAGGTCTCCCCTCCTGGTTAAGGGTTGCAGCTAGGGCGAAGTCGGATGCATCGCTCTCCACTTGGAAAGGGATAGACTCATCCACCGCGTGCATTGTGGCCTTAGCAATGTCTCCCTTTATGAGGGAGAAGGCTGCGCATGCTTCTGCCGTCAGGGGGAAGGAAGTGGACTTCATGAGGGGTGTGGCTTTGTCCACATAATTGGGTACCCATTGGGCATAGTAGGCGAAGAGCCCCAGGGTTCTCTTCAGCGCCTTTGGACAGTGGGGGAGGGGAAGCTCCATGAGGGGGCGCATTCTTTCGGGGTCGGGGCCGATGACTCCGCTCTCTACTACGCAGCCGAGGATGGCAAGATGCGAGGTGTTAAACACACATTTCTCCTTATTGTAGGTGAGGTTCAGCCGTTGGGCCGTACGGAGGAATCTCTCCAGATTAACATCATGTTCCTGCCGGTCGCGGCTGCAGATGGTGACGTTATCTAGATAAGGGAACGTGGCATGCAGCCCGTTCTGGTCAACCATCCGGTCCATCTCCCTTTGGAAGACCGAAACCCCGTTGGTGATGCCGAAGGGAACCCTAAGGAAGTGGTAGAGGCGGCCATTCGCCTCGAAGGTGGTATACTGGTGGCCCTCAGGGCGGATAGGGAGTTGGTGGTAGGCCGACTTAAGGTCGATGGTAGAGAATACCCGGTACTGTGCAATCTGATTGACCATATCAGATATGCGGGGAAGGGGGTATGCGTCCAGCTGGGTGTATCGGTTTATGGTTTGGCTGTAGTCGATGACCAGGCGGTTTTTATCGCCGGTCTTAACGACTACGACCTGGGCACGCCAGGGGCTGTTGCTCCTCTCGATGATGCCCTCCTTCAGGAGGCGCTGCACCTCAGAGCTAATAAAAGCTCTGTCCCCGGCGCTGTACCGCCTGCTCTTGGTAGCGATGGGTTTACAGTCATGGGTGAGGTTGGCGAACAGGGAGGGGGGCGGGACCTTGAGGGTGGATAGGCCGCAGGTGGTACGCGGTGGGCGGTTTAAAGGCTGCTGGTTGTCGACTGTGAGTGGGAGGAGGGGTCCACCGTATGCCAAAGTGACACTTTGAAGGTGGGATTGGAAGTCCAGCCCTAGTAGGATGGCAGCGCAGAGCTGGGGCAGGATGAGAAGTTTAAAATTTTTATACTCCGTGCCCCTAACCGACAGGGTCACAACACAGTAGCCGCTGATGTCTGTAAAATGGGACCTCGACGCCATCGAGATCCGGTTGCACGTTGGCCGGACAGTGAGGGAGTAGTGGCTCACCGTGTCTGGATGGATGAAACTCTCCGTGCTTCCGCTGTCGAACAGGCAGGTCGTGGCGTGGCCGTTTACTTTGATGTCCATCATGGACTTGGACAGGTGATGCGGGCGAGCTTGGTCAAGTGTGACGGAGGCTAGTGTATGGCTGAGTGAGCTGCCGTAGTCTGCGGGTGAGGCGGTGGTCGGGTCTGGAGACAAGGTGGCGGTCGAGTGTGGTGAACAAAATGGCGGTGCCCACGACGTTGAATAAAATGGCGGAGAAGATGGTCGCCCCCACAACTCACATGAGGCACTGCCGGCGTCGGTGGCCTTGATCAAAGATGGCCGCCCCCACGACTCACACGAGGGGATACTGGCATCTGTGGCCTTGATGAAAGATGGCCGGCCCCACAACTCGCATAAGGCACTGCTGGCATCTGTGGCTTTCCCCCGGCAGGCCTTCGCGAAGTGGCCTTTCTTGTGGCAGTCGGAGCAGGTTGCGCTTCTTGCAGGGCAGCACGCCCTCGGGTGTTTCGCCTGGCCACAGAAGAAGCAGCCGGCGGCCCGATCGCAGGGCTCCGATGTCGCAGCCGGTACCGGGGGTGGTGGTCCCGATCGGTTCCGGGACGCCGACGCTGTCGTAGGTCCCAGAGGCGGCGGTGCGTGGGGTATTGCAGCCGGGGTCGGGCTCGAGTCCCAGGGTCGCGCAGCACAGTACCTGGAGTACGCCTCGAGGTCCCGATGGGCCACTTCCAGAGAGTGAGCGAGGGCTGCAGTTGTATTCAAGTCGAGGTCCTTTGATTCGAGCAGTCTTTGCCGTGAGTAGTCGGACCGAAGGCCTTTCACGAAGGCATCGCGGATATTCCCTTCAGTATTTTCTGCAGCCGTTACAGCTTTAAAGTCACAGTCCCTGCCGAGTGTTTGTAGTGCCCATAAAAATTCATCTACAGACTCTCCTGGCTGTTGCGAGCGGGATCTTAGGAGATGTCTGGCATACATAGAATTTACAGGGCTCCGGTACTGCTCTTTCAGCAGGTTGAGGGCGTCCTCGTATGTAGCAAGGTCCCGGATGAATGCAAATACTTTAGGGCTCACCTGGGCAGTCAGAACTCTAAGTTTGGATCCCGGAGGCACGCCGGATTCTCCCAGGTAGGATTCGAAACAGCTCAGCCAGTGTTCGAAGTCGAGGGCTGAGTTCGCTGCCTATGGGTTTAGATCCAGGTACGGCGGTCGGAGGGCTCGCAGCCAGGCCGGCTGCTGGGGCTGTTGTAGATTGCCGTTTGGCTGAGGCTGTACGTCTGACTGGTCGTTTGGCTGCTCCGTTGAAGACATTTCAAAATTTAGCCAATAAAATTGATATACCTATCAATTCAGTTCATGAAAAGCGACGAGTTAAGTTAGTAACTATAGGTTTTTATTGGCTAAATAACAGAGCCCACCCTCGTGGGTGATCAGATCCAACAAGGAGGAATACCAGCCAGTCGACCACCTTTATACCTGGGCAAGCAGGCGGAGCCATGGGGCGGAGTCAGCTGTGGTCAGCCCAGGTATAACAGTGTGACAAGAGGTGACCTTGTGTAGTGATACAACAGTGTAAACAGTGATAACCATAGTGTAACGATATAAACAGTGATAACCATAGTGTAACGATAGTGAACGATAAAAGTGGTTTACCACAGCTCAAAAATCCCTTGGCACCGCCAGGCACTTCAGCTACATAGTGATAAACCGTGTGTGTGACCTGCACACTGGAGTGGGAGTTCCTGAAGAGGTTTCCACATTCCGTCAAATGAGATTTTATTTTCACCCACAGGGTGGTGGGGGTCTGGAACTATTTTGCCTGAAAGGGTGTTAGAGACAGAAACCCTCATCGCATTTAATAAAAGTACTTGGATATGATCATAAGTGCCGTAGACTGCAAGACAACGGACCAAGAGCTGTAAAGTGTGATTTGGCTTTATAGATTGTTTATGGCCGACAGACACGATGGGCCGAATGGCCTCCTTCTGTGCCGTAACTTTCCATAATACTATACATCGCAGAGACAGAGAGCTATAGAGTAAAGATATACTCACATACTGGGCCCTAAGAAGTACACATTAACTCTCAGTCAGATCCCAGAAAGTGTCAGATATAGAGTAAAATCAACACCCACGTAAATCCCAGAGCAGAAATTGTGTTACAGAAGTGCCGCTACCGACAAGGCTACAGCCGGCAGAGATGAAGGGTCGAATAGCTTCCTTCTATGCTGTAAATGTCTACGATTCAATTCAATTCAATTCCAATCAAATCGCTTTATTGGCATGACAAGGTACATCTTATGTTGCCAAAGCATCGAAAAACATTCATGGTTGTACACAAAAATACAGATCTATCCATACAGTGTATAAACAGATATACCCCTGAGTGTATAAATATACATTCATATAATTTGTATATACTCTTTTCTTATATTTAGTGGTTGTCCCTCTGTTTATGGCAAGCTGTAACATAGTGTGCCGCTAAGGCTACACAATTTCCCTCTTCCCCTAGTAGGTATGGGAGTTTTTGGTCGTCATTCAAATTTCTGAATTCCGGGCATATTTTTGTGAATTTTGGGTAGAAATTCTCCCTTATGCCCTGATATTTTCTACAAGCTGTGAGGAAGTGCATCTCTGCCTCCATCACTCCCTGACTGCAGTGAAAGCATACCCTGTCCTCTCTTGGTAGCCGGGTCTGCCTGTGTCTACCTTTTTCGATCGCCAGGCTATGTTCACTAAGTCTGTACATTGTCAAGGTTTTTCTCAGTTTGCTATCCTTTACCATGGTCAGGTAATCAGCCATGTTGTATTGTCTGTTTAGGGCCAAGTAGCAATTGAGTTTGCTTTGGGTTTTTGTTGTTTCTGTCCAATATGACAGATATTTTTCCTTTTGCTTAGCGACGATTGTGTTGGGTCGAATTCTTTGTGTTACACTGTCACTGCCCTGGGGCTGGTTATTGTTAGTAGTGTTAGTAGTTACTTCACTGTGTCCCAGGACTAGTTGACTGAGGGTATTCTTCTTTATGGTCCTCTCTTGGCATTTCAGGGCTTCGTAATGATAGCATTGGGGGTTGCTCATTTCTAGGTGTTTCCAAAATTTGGTGGCTCTTTTTTGGATAGTGATTATTAATGGATATTGGCCTAGTTCTGCCCTGCATGCATTGTTTACGGTTTTCCTTTGAGTCCGGAGGATACTTTTACAGAATTCTGCATGTAGGATCTCAATTGGGTGTTTGTCCCATTTTGCAAATTCTTGTTGTGTTAGCGGTCCCCACACCTCACTGCCATAGAGTGCAATTGGTTCAATTACTGATTTATAAATTTTGAGCCAAATGCTAATTGGGATTTCTATTTGGATTGATTTTTTAATGGCATAGAAAGCCCTTCTTGCTTTCTCTTTCAGTTCATTCACAGCCAGATGAAAATTTCCCATAGAACTGATTTTTAAGCCCAAGTATGTGTAGTTAGTGGTTTGTTCAATTTTGGTTGTTCCTAGTGTGAAATTTATTTTGGGTCCCTGATGTCTGGATCTTTGCTGGAACACAAGGACTTTGGTTTTTTGGGGATTTATTGTCAGGGCCCAGGTCTGGCAGAACGACTCCAGCAGACCCAGGTTCTGCTGTAGACCCTCCTTAGTTGGTGACAGCAGAACCAGGTCATCTGCATAGAGGAGGAATTTAACCTTTAACCTCAGCCTGTCACTCTGATTCTGTCTCCTCCCAGCCTCTCTCAAATTCATCCTTTCTCAACCAGATCCGGACTGGCTACATAAATTCATCTGGACGGCGAGTGTTTATCATTCAGTTTATATTCTTGTATAAGAATTGTCGTGTTTGGAAGAGGTAGAGGAGGCAAAGGGCTGGGAAAAGGCGGAGCCAAGTGTCACTGTAAAGTGCTTAGTGACAACATCCAGGGCACAAAACAAAGGCTATTCTCAGAGCCCCCCACCGCCTCACAGAGAGAGCAGCGCCCTGGGACCAGGAGCGGGGATATATTGGGGTGAGGAATAGTTTCAGAATTATAAGGATTATGGGGTTAAAAGTGACTCTTTGGCCCGGACCCTGTATTCTCGCCTCACAGTGAAATGCTCTTTTCGTCTTCCTGGGTGTCCATGCGCTCAGTGTTTTGTTTCCAGTCAGCTTTTATATATCAGACAGATGGTGTCACGGGGAACCAGAGCTTTCCACGTCACAATAGGTTAAACCGCGCTGCTGTGACAAGAGGTAACTTGTGAGATTATTCTCCTTCTGAAACATAGAAACATAGAAGATAGGAGCAGGAGTAGGCCATTCGGCCCCTCGAGCCTGCTCCGCCATTCGATGAGATCATGGCTGATCATCCAAACTCAGTACCCCGTACCTGCCTTCTCCCCATATCCCTTGATACCTTTAGCTCTAAGAAATATATCTTACTCCTTCTTGAATATATTTAAAGACTTGGCCGCAACCGCCTTCTGTGGTAGAGAATTCCACAGGTTCACCACTCTCTGGTGAAGAAATTCTTCCTCATCTCTGTCCTAAATGGCTTACCCCTTATCCTTAGACTATGACCCCTGGTTCTGGACACTCCGACCATCGGGAACATTCTACCTGCATCTAGTTTGTCCAGACCTGTCACAATTTTATAAGTTTCGATGAAATCCCCCCTCATTCTTCTGAACTCCAGCGAGTATAAGCCCAATCGACCCAATCTCTCCTCATACGTCATTCCTGCCATCCCAGGGATCAGCCTTGTGAATCTTCGCTGAACTCCTTCCATGGCAAGAACATCCTTCCTCAGATAAGGTGACCAAAACTGCACACAGTACTCAAGGTGTGGTCTCACCAAGGCCCTGTACAACTGCAGCAGGACATCCTTGCTCCTGTACTCAAACCCTTTTGCTATGAAACCCATTTGCCTTCTTCACTGCCTGCTGCACCTGCATGCTTACCTTCAGCGACTGGTGCACATAGACACCCAGGTCTCGTTGCACTTCCCCTTCTCCCAAACTATTGCCATTCAGATAATAGTCTGCCTTTCTGTTTTTGACACCATAGTGGATAACCTCGCATTTATCCACGTTATATTGCATCTGCCATGCTTCTGCCCAATCACCCAACCTGTCCAAATCATCCTGGAGTTTCTCGGTATCCTCCTCGCAGCACACATGCCCACCCAGCTTTGTGTCGTCTGCAAACTTGGAGATATTACATCTAGTTCCCTTATCTAGATCATTAATGTATATTGTGAATAGCTGGGGTCCAAGGACCGATCCCTGCGGTACCCCACTAGTCACTGCCAGCCACTCGGAAAAAGACCCGTTAATTCCTACTCTTTGCTTTCTGTCCGCCAACCAGTTCTCTATCCAAGTCAATACCTTGCCCCCAATCCCATGTGCCTTAACTTTACATGCTAATCTCTTATGCGGGACCTTATCGAAAGCCTTTTGAAAGTCCAAATACACCACATCTACTGGTTCTCCCTTATCTATTTTCCCAGTTACATCCTCAAAAAATTCCAGTAGATCAGTCAAGCACGATTTACCTTTTGTAAATCCATGTTGACTTTGTCCGATCCTGTCACTGTTTTCCAAGTGCTCTGCTATTACATCCTTTATAATGGACTCTAGCATTTTCCCCACTACCGATGTCAGGCTTACTGGTCTGTAATTCCCCGCTTTCTCTCTACCACCCTTTTTGAATAGTGGGGTAACATTAGCTACCCTCCAATCCATGGGTACAGTTCCAGATTCCAGCGAATTTTGGAAGATGATCAGCAATGCAACTACTATTTCTAGGGCCACTTCCTTAAGTACCCTAGGATGTAGATTATCAGGCCCTGGGGATTTATCAGCCTTCAATCCCATCAATTTCCCCAACACCATTTCCCTACAAATACTGATTTCTTTCAGTTCCTCCCTCTCATCAGACCCTATGTTCTCCAACATCTCTGGGTGGTTATTTGTGTCCTCCTTTGTGAAGACAGAACCAAAATATGCATTTAATTGGTCTGCCATTTCTTTGTTCCCCATTATAACTTCCTTTGCTTCTGACTGCAAGGGACCTACACTTGATTTCACAAATCTTTTTCTTGCAGGAAGTTTGCTTCCTGCACAGATACTGTCGGGGATTGTGGAATTCAAGGATTTAAGTAAAGTTATTGGATGGACTGTAATGTCTCCAGTTCTCACTGTCGGAGCCCGCTGTAACCTGAGGCTACTTCGGATTGGTCGCTTGATTGGAATCCCATTTCCTTAACAGAATTAACTATTGGCCTCAATTGATCAATTTTAAAATAAAGTTTGAAACATTCCACCAAATTCAAAATAGAAAGATTTTTACCTATAATTATTAAATTCAACAGAGACAGACATTAAATTGGAGTAGTTTCACTAATGTTCTGATAATTATCACACCAGATTGATAGGACGTTAGCCGGAATGAATAAACAGACGAAATCAGTGCATTAAACTGGCGGCTCCTTCAGAGAGGCTGTGGGTAGCTCTTAAAGGACCCGTTGTGATTTCTATACTTCTGTCAGTAAATTGTGGAGCTGACGTACTTGGTCACCCCGTGCTTGGCCAGTTCCCCGGGCAGCACCAGACTCATGGCGGTCTGGATGTGTGGACACAATCCGCACTCTCCAAATTATTAGAGGTTGGTGCCATCTCCTGGCTGAAAGCGAGTGCTGCAACAAGAGACAATAATTCAGCAGAAACCATTTTATTTTGGAGAGAAAATACTTCAGCACCGTGATTATGTTCAGCTTAAAACCATTGCCAAGTAGTTTATTGGTCCAGCTGAAAACTCCAAACAACCATTAAAAGCAGATGGACCCGCTCACCCGATTCTAGAGTGAACAGGGTGGTTGATCATTGAGTGTGGGATAGACACTCCCTCTGTCACTCTGGTACGATGTGGCAAGGTGAGATTCACTGCGGAATATAGGATAGATACTGTATCTGTCACTCTCTGGTACTGTGCGTCAGTGTGGGATTGACAAAAGTGCCTATGATAGACAATGCCTCTGTCACTATCTCTCTACACAGATGCGGCCGGACCTGTTGTGATTTCCAGGAGAAAAAAATGTTTTTTGTCTGTTTTTTCGTTTTGGTGCCGCTTCACCGTTCAGTCGCCTTGTCGAGTGTCTCTGATTTATGGGTGGTCAAAAACCTGACTACTCATCCTGGTCACTGACTCGAGTGACTGATCAGCTCCGTGGCACCCTGCTCGCAGCGCCAATTTGTTGTAGGAAAAATGATTCCTCGGAAACTAGACTTTGAGTAAGAGAGACAACTTTATTAAATTATAGAGCTCTGGGAGAAGAGTCCGCAACCACGTGGTCTGCGAGAGCACCTTCTCCCCGATTGTAGTACGTGCCAAGCTTATATACAATTCCAAGAAGTTAGTTTTAGATCATTTACATTCATCCAATCAATTCGTTTATTAGCGCATATTGTTATTTTCCTCCAGTCAGGAGTTTACACACTTGTGTTGCCAATTCTGCCTCTTCAGGTCTTCGTTCCATCTTGTTCCCTGGCAGAATGTGATTAGTTCGATAATAGGATACAAGTGATTAGTTCGATGATAGGATACCAGTGAACCTTGTTAGTCCTCAGTGATTCAATTAGTCCCAGTCAGGACACGAGATGAACTTTGTTCCAGCCATGCGTAAGCGTGGCATGTCTCACTGTGCAGTGATTCAATTAGTCCCAGTCAGCGAATTTGTTGTTTGTGTCTTTTCCAGCAAAATCTTGTCCAGCAATCTTGTCCAGCAAAATTTTATTCTAACAGCTATTGTTCCAGAGTCTATTGAGTTCTGGAAGATGACCAGCAATGCATCTACTATTTCTGGGGCCACTTCCTTAAGTACCTTGGGATGTAGATTATCAGGCCCTGGGGATTTATCGGCCTTCAGTCCCATCAATTTTCCTAACACCATTTCCCTACAAATACTGATATCTTTCAGTTCCACCCTTTCATCAGACCCTATGTTCCACGGTATTTCTGGGAGGTTATTTATGCCTTCCTTTGTGAAGACAGAACCAAAATATGTATTTAGTTGGTCTGCCATTTCTTTGCTCCCCATTATAAATTCCCCCAATTCTGACTGCAAGGGACCTACGCTTGACTTCACCAATCTTTTCCTCTTTACATATCTATAAAAGCTTTTACAATCAGTTTTTATGTTCTCTGCAAGCTTACTCTCATATTCTATTTTCCCTTTCTTAATTAATCCCTTTGTCCTCCTTTGTTGAATCCGAAACTGCTCCCAATCCTCAGGATTATTGCTTTTTCTGGCCAATTTGTATGTCCTCTCCTTGGATCTTATGCTATCCCTAATTTCCCTTGTTAGCCACGGTTGAGTCACCTTTTTTGTTTTATTTTTATGCCAAACTGGGATGAACAACTTCTGTAGTTCATCCATTCGGTCTTTGAATGTTTGCCATTGCCTATCCACCATCAACCCTTTAAGTGCCATTCCCCAATCAATCCTACCCAACTCGCTCCTCAGACCATCGTAGTTTCCTTTATTTAAATTGAGGACACTAGTTTCTGAGTCAACTACTTCATTCTCCATCTTAATGAAGAATTCGATCATATTATGATCGCTCCGACCCAAGGGGCCTCGTACAGCAAGATTGCTAATTAATCCTTTCTCGTTACATAATACCCAGTCTAAGATGGCCTGATCTCTGGTTGGTTGCTCGACATATTGGTCCAGGAAACCATCCCATAAACACTCCAGGAATTCCTCCTCCACAGTATTGTTACTAATTTGGTTAGCCCAATCTATATGTAGATTAAAGTCACCCATGATGACTGCTGTGCCCTTATTGCACGCTTCTTTAATTTCCCTTTTAATGCCATCCCCAACCTCCGCCTTACTGTTTGGAGGCCTATATACCACTCCCACTAATGTTTATTTCCCCTTAGTATTTCACAATTCTACCCATACAGATTCCACCTCATCAGAGCTAATATCCTTCATTACAATTGTGTTAATCCGTTCTTTAACCAGTAATGCTACCCCTACTCCCTTTCCTTTTTGCCTATCTTTCCTGAATATCAAATACCCCTGGATGTTGAGTTCCCAGTCTTGGCTGTCCTTGAGCCACGTTTCCGTAATCCCAACCAAATCATATTCGTTTACCTCTATTTGCGCAGCCAATTCATCCACCTTATTACAAATGCTCCTCGCATTAAGGCACAAAGCCTTCAGGCTTGTTTTTTTAACGGTCTTAGACCTATTAGAATTATTATTTACTGTGGCCACGTTTGATTTAAACCGTTGATTTCTCTGACTGCCACTTTTGTTTTTCTCCTTCCTATCTTTTGCTTTTATCCTTGTTTTCCTTTCCTCTGTCTCCCTGCTCAGGTTCCCAACCCCCTTCCATTTTAATTTAAACCCTCCCCCACAGCACTAGCAAACACTCCCCCGAGGACATCGGTTCCAGCCCTGCCCAGGTGCAGACCGTCCGGTTTGAACTGGTCCCACCTCCCCCAGAACCGGTTCCAATGTCCCAGGAACTTGGAATCCCTCCCCCTGGCACCATTCCTCTAGCCACGTATTCATCTGAAGTATCCTTCTATTTCTACTATGACTAGCACGTGGCACTGGTAGCAATCCTGAGATTACTACCTTTGAGGTCCTGCTTTTTAATTTACCTCCTAACTCCCTATATTCCGCTTTAAGGACCTCATCCCGCTTTTTACCTATATCGTTGGTGCCTATATGCACCACGACAACTGGCTGTTCACATTCCCTTCCAAGATGTTCTGCCAATAGGACGGTGTTGTGTCTGTGGTATTGGGTCTGTGACAAGCTTCTTGCAAAGGCCAACGATGTTGTTGCTGGCAATGGCAAGATCTGGATTATATCTACATTTCCAGCGGGCACTGTGGAAGGAGGCTGGCAATTTAGGATCGTGGTTGAGGCTAAGCTGTTTAGCGTCCATCCATTCTTCGACTGCTTCTCCATCGTTGTTAGTCTCCTTGTACCCCCATTGGGTACTGTGGCTATTAAAGTCTCCAATGATGATCTGTGGTTTATTGTGCAGGTTGGGTACAGGGTTAGAGAAGCCGAAATCTGTGCCAGGTGGCTTGTACACTGAGGTCACTACTACTTTGCTCAGCTCTACGGTTACAATTTCGATGTTGTCCTCCTCTGTTTTAGAAGTGGCTTCTACAACTGAGGGGGACGCGAGGATTGTATTTTAGTGCATGATCAGATTTCTTTTTATCACACTTAAATCAACAAAAATGTGATCGTTTTACAAATCGCTTTTATCATTCATTCAATGGGCCTCATTAAGACGATGTTAATTATCAGCCGAATTACTGATAAACCGAGTGTGTGACCCTCACACTGGAGTGGGAGTTCCTGAAGAGGTTTACACATTCCGTCAAATGAGATTTTATTTTCACCCACAGGGTGGTTGGCGTCTGGAATTATTTTACCTGAAAGGGTGTTAGAGACAGAAACCTTCATCGCATTTAATAAAAGTACTTGTATATGACCATAAGTGCCGTAAACTGCAAGACAACGGACCAAGAGCTGTAAAGTGCGATTTGGCTTTTTCGATTGTTTATGGCCAACAGACACGATGGGCCGAATGGCCTCCCTCTGTGCCGTAACTTTCTATAATACTATACATCGCAGAGACAGAGAGCTATAGAGTAAAGACACACTCACATAGTAGACCCTAAGAAATACACAGTAACTCTCAGTCAGATCCCAGAAAGTGTCAGATATAGAGTAAAATCAACACCCACATAAATCCCAGGCCAGAAATTGAGTTACAGAAGTGCCGCTACCGACAAGGCTACGGCCGGCAGAGACGAAGGGTCGAATAACTTCCTTCTATGCCGTAAATGTCTACGATTCAACGACAGAAGGCCATTCGACCCATCGTGTGTATGCTGATTTAAAACACCTCCACACCTAAATTTGATCTTGTAATTAAATATAGATCTTCACCGATCACAATGTAAATCGTCAATCTATCCCCGCTCCCAGGTCACTGCTTTCTCTGTGAGGTGGTGAGTGGCTCTTAAAAGAGCCTTTGTGTTGTGTTTGGTTGAAAGAGTCGAGTTGTTCAGCCGCCGAATCCATAGAGTGCGGCCCTGCCGTTTCAGAGCGTACACCACATGCATGGCAGTGACCGTCTTGCGCTTGGCGTGCTCAGTGCAGGTGACCGCATCCCTGTTTTACACTGTATCTGTTAGTCTCTGGTATGTGAGTGTCGGTTTTACTCTGTATCTGTTAGTGTCTGGTATGTGAGTGTGTGTTTCACTCTGTATCTGTTAGTCTCTGGTATCTGAGTGTCGGTTTTATTCTATAGCAAATGTTCCCTTTAAGCTGCTGGTCCTGTGCAGCAGATCCTACGATGTTCTAATGGCAACAACTGCACATGCATGTTAATCTGAATGGGTCGCGCAGCCCCCACAAAAAATAGTCTCTGGGAATTAAGTGTGGGTTTTACTCTGTATCTGTCTGTCTCTGGTATTTAAGTGTGGATTTCACACTGTATCAGTCAATCTCTGGGAAGTGAGTGTGATATTTACTCTGTATCTGTATGTCTCTGGTATGTGACTGTGGGCTTTATTCTGTACCTTTCAATTTCATCGATGTGAGTGTGGCTTTCTCTCTCTCCCTGACAGTCTCTGGTGTGTGAGTGCGGGTTTTACTGTGTGTTGTTCAGTCTCTGGTAGCTGAGTGTGGGTTTTATTCTGTATTAATCTGACTCTGGTATGTGTGTGTGTGTGTGTTCTTTACTTGACATGATTGAAAATACGGAATTTTTTAGAAGGTGAAAGCCTAGTAAATATTCGTATTCAGAGGGATTTGTGTGTCCTCGTACATGAATCACAGAAAGTTAACAGCAATCAATTGGGAATTAAATTTTATATTTGCCCTTATTGCAAGTGGTTGGAGTATAAGTGTATGGTAGTGTTTGTTCAATTTTATGGGTCTGGGATGAGCAGAAATGTATTCACTCGGAGGGTTATGATTTTTTTCAATTCTACCCCAGAGGGCTGTGCATGCTCAGTCGGAGGGTATATTCAAGACTGAGATATTTAGATTTTTGGACACTTGGTGTATCGTATCAACAGAATCAATTTCTGCTAATTGCATGTGGGGTTCACTCTAACTGTCAATCCCTGGTGTCTGAGTGTATGTTTTACACTGTGTCTGTCAATCTTTGGTATATGAATGTGGGTTCTACTCTATACCCGTCATTCTCTGGTATCTATATATATAAAAGGATACTTCTGTCTGTCATTCCGTCTGTCTGTCTGTCTTGAATTAACTCAAAAGTTATCGAGCGTACCTACACGTGTGTTACGTCGAAAGAAAGCTGACGATTCCAGAACCATCCTAAGCATATTTACGTTTCGGCCAGACAAAAATTGTTCGCGCATTATGCAAAAAACCTTCAAAATTAAACTCATTATCTGCTAAGTAGCATTGATTGACTGACGTCAAGGTCGACCAATCCTGTGCAGTCACGATTGACCAATCCTACAGTTCAGTCGCCTGATGGTTGGCCAGTCGCTGCGTCTGTGGGCGGGACTAATGCTTTCCAACTCCGGCATCAGGCAGCCATTGCTTCACTACTTCCAGCTCAAACTACTCTGCTTATCCAGCTTCGAAAAAGTTAGTATCTCATTTAAAAATTACATAACATTTACCAAAAGCATTTTATAAGTACTTTCACTTTCATCTTTGAAGCTATTAAAAGGTAGAAATGTTGCCCGGCAGCAGATTCACACAGGGACAGACAAACAGGCCCCAAAGCCTGGGACTCGATTTAAACTGCCCGGCCCAAAACAGCCCTGGCAAAGCCGGGCTCCACCAGCTTGTATTAGTATAGTTTTATCTGTACCAGACATATTTATGATATGTGAGTATTCGTTTTACTTTCTAAGAACATTTGAATTTTGAGCAGGGGTTGGCCATACTGCCTCTCGAGCCTGCTCTGATATTCAATAAGATCATGGCTGACCTTCGAACTCAACTCGGATTTCCTGTCCTTTCCCGATATCCCTTAATTCCTCTGCAGTACAAGAATCGATATCAGCCTTAAACATAATCAACGACTGAGCATCCACAGCTCCTTGGGGCAGCGAATTCCAAATATTCGCAACCCTCTGAGTGAAGAAATTCCTCCTTATCTGAGCCATTTCTCCGGAGCCTTTGCCCCATAGTTCTAGATTCTCCTGTGAGGGTTAACAATCTCTGAAATGTGAGTGTGAGTCTTACTCTTTACCTGCCAGTTTCTGCTCAATTGTGGGTGGCTTTCATTGTACCTGTCCGTTTCTGGTATGGAAGAGAGGTTTTCACCCTGTACCTTTCAATTACTCGTAATTGCGTATGGGCTTTACTCTGTATCTGCCAGTTTCTGTCGTGCGAGTGTTTGTTTTGTTCTGTATCTGTCAATCTCTAGTACATGACCTTCCACTGCAGTATCCATAGCACTGTTTGTGACCAGAAATCTTCTATCTTTTTTATCACCATTTTTACTGTTATTTTAAAATTCCTTTTTAATTCTATGGGAGACGCATGGGATTCCATGGAAGATCAAAGTATTTTGTCAGTTGCAATGGACATTTTTTTCTCTTAAAATCCTGCTGCAACGTTCCACATGTCAGTTCTGACCTGCGAGGGGTATTAAAAGTACCTTGGTTGTGATGGCCAGGAAACAAACCCGGGTCAACTGCTTGGAAGGCAGCTATGCTCACCACCATACCACCATCGCTCACATATGTTAATGTATATATTTACGGACTATATCCTTCTTTTGGCTCCTAAGTGGGTCAAGTGAGAGACACAGCACTCATTTTAATCAGAACGTCAGCACTATGCTGAGGCACTTTCCCTCCAATTAAAAATGGCCACTGTGAATAATTATATCGCTTGGATTGAGCCCTCACTCCGTTTATTATTTTAAAATCCTTTATAGGTTAAAAATAATAATCCACAAAAATAAATTGAAAATCATTTTTATGGGAGAAGCAAATGGGCGATGATTTTTTTGTTGTAAATTTTAGTGAAATGGCATTTGCTGGAAGGCATTAAACTGTGATAGAGTGACCTAAACTGTATCAACAGGAGACTGGTTGCGATGCCGCAAATTCGAACACCAATCAACTCGCTCGAAAGAGCAGCTACAATCACCACTGTCCCCCCATCGCTCTAATTTTAAAATGTAATCTTCTGTATTTACAGATCGCACGCAATGGGTCTTTGGAGCTTTAGTCAGGATGAGTGTGGCAAACCACTGTTGTTGTTGTTGTTGTTGTTACACACTGTTGTACCTATGCATGCCTCAACATGTCTCGGCTGGCTCCACCCACACAGGCCCAGGTATAAAGGTGATTGACCTGCAGCCCCCTGCCTTCTTTGAACCCAGTCAACCACGAGAGGCATGCTCTGCTCTTTGCTAATAACAGCCTTTAGTTACTCTCT
Organism: Somniosus microcephalus; assembly: GCF_052327205.1. NCBI lineage: Eukaryota > Metazoa > Chordata > Chondrichthyes > Squaliformes > Somniosidae > Somniosus > Somniosus microcephalus. The sequence goes on from NC_140993.1 coordinate 1,653,062, forward strand.
TAACTCTCAGTCTTTTATGAGTAATTGATAGCGCATCAATTTTATTAGCAAAAACAAAATGTCGACATTTGCTGAACAGCAGGCTGCTGCACCAAACGCTGAACAGCAGGCTGCTGCACCAAACGCTGAGCAACAGGAGCTGCTGCAAGCCCTCAGACCAACATGCCTGGACCTAGACCCCCAAGAAGCGGGTTCGGCTACCAAATTCGCGCATTGGCTGCGTTGCTTCGAGGCCTACCTGCAAGCCTCAACTGTGACCCTGGACGAAAACAAGTTGGAAATCCTGGCCTCAAAGGTGAGCCACCAAGTTTATACAATAATCCAGGACGCGACGACCTACGCGGCGGCTATCGGTCTGCTAAAAGGGCAATACGCACGCCCGATAAATACGGTCTATGCCCGGCACCTCTTAAGATCCCGCAGACAGCAGCCCGGGGAATCGGTGGAGGCCTTCCTACGGGCACTACGGATACTCGGCCGAGACTGCGATTGCAAAGAAGCATCAGCCGCAGCACACACGGAGGGACTGATCCGAGATGCTTTCATTGCGGGTATAAGGTCCGACTACTCCCGGCAGAGACTGTTGGAAAAGGGAGAAATGGACCTGAGAAAGGCAGTGTCCCTCACGCTCTCGCTCGATGGGGCCCACAGGAATATGGACGCCTTCTCCCCTAACCGCTCCGCAACGTGGACGCCACAACCTTGGGTCATGGGACCGCCACCTTCAACTGCTGCTGCAATGTCCAAGGCACAGAAATGTTATTTTTGTGGCCAGGCAAAACACCCCAGTGCACGCTGCCCGGCGAGAAACGCTACCTGCTCCGGCTGTGGGAAGAAAGGACACTATGTCAGCGCCTGCAAAGGTAAAACCGCTAACGCCAGCAGCGCCATGTGCGAACCGTGGGGGCAGCCATCTTGTCCGCCATCTTGGACTCCCCCAGCCGCGTGGGGATCGGGACCATGGGCGCCGCCATTTTGTCCGCCATCTCGGACGTCTCCAACTTCAAACACGGGGGACCCGGACTCAACCACCGCTTCATCTGACGACCACATCGACTCGCTCGACCATACGCTGGCCTCCGTGACGCTGGACCAATCTCTCCCTCATCAACTGTCCAGGTCCATGATGGACATTAAGGTAAACGGCCGCGCCACTACCTGCCTTTTTGACAGTGGGAGCACGGAAAGCTTTATCCACCCCGACACGGTGCAGAGTTACTCTCTCCCGGTCCTGCCGATGCGACATCGGATCTCTTTGGCTTCCAAAGCCCAGTCAGCGGACGTCGGTGGCTACTGTGTAGTGACCCTTTCAGTAAGGGGCACAGAATACAAAAATTTTAAACTCCTGGTCCTGCCCCATCTTTGCGCTGCCGTTCTACTGGGGTTGGATTTTCAGTGCAACCTTAAGAGTGTCACATTAGCGTACGACGGACCCCTCCCCCCACTCACAGTCTGCAGCCAGCAGCTTTTAAATCGCCCGCCGCGCAACATTTGCAGCCTCTCCACCCTTAAAGTCCCCCCCTCCTCCTTGTTCGCTAACCTCACCCGCGACTGTAAGCCCATCGCTACCAAAAGCAGGCGTTACAGTGCCGGGGATAGGAGCTTCATTAAATCCGAGGTAGCAAGACTCCTGAAGGAAGGGATTATTGAAAGTAGCACCAGCCCATGGCGAGCACAAGTGGTGGTAGTGAAGACTGGCGAAAAACAGCGCCTAGTTATTGACTACAGCCAGACGATCAATCGCTACACCCAGCTAGATGCATACCCACTCCCCCGCATATCTGACATGGTCAATCAGATAGCACAATACCGGGTGTTCTCGACGATTGATCTGAAGTCGGCATACCACCAGCTCCCCATCAGGGCTGAGGACCGCCAGTACACAGCTTTTGAAGCTGACGGTCATCTCTACCACTTCCTCAGAGTTCCCTTCGGCATCACCAACGGGGTTTCAGTCTTCCAACGGGAGATGGACCGGATGGTCGACCAGAACGCGCTCCAGGCCACTTTCCCCTATCTAGACAACGTCACCATCTGCGGCCGCGACCAGCAGGACCATGATGTTAATCTAGAGAAATTCCTCCATACGGACCAGCGGCTGAACCTAACATACAACAAGGACAAATGTATGTTTCGCACCAAGCGCCTTGCCATTCTTGGCTGTGTAGTGGAGAACGGAGTCATCAGCCCCGACCCTGACAGGATGCGCCCCCTTATGGAGCTCCCCCTCCCCCTCTGCCAAAAAGCACTGAAGAGATGCCTAGGGTTTTTCTCGTACTATGCTCAGTGGGTGCCCAACTATGCGGACAAAGCCAGACCCCTCATCAAGTCCACCTCCTTCCCCCTGACAGCAGAGGCCTGTGCAGCCTTCACTCTCATAAAAGGAGATATTGCAAAGGTCACAATGCACGCAGTGGATGAGTCCATCCCTTTCCAAGTGGAGAGCGACGCATCCGACTTTGCCCTAGCTGCAACCCTTAACCAGGCGGGGAGACCCGTGGCCTTTTTCTCAAGGACCCTCCAGGGCCCCGAGATTCGACACTCCTCTGTCGAAAAGGAGGCCCAGGCCATTGTGGAAGCTGTGCGACATTGGAGGCATTACCTGGCCGGAAAATGATTTACCCTGCTCACTGACCAGCGTTCAGTAGCTTTTATGTTTAATAATAAGCAGAGGGGCAAAATCAAGAACGACAAGATCTTGAGGTGGAGAATCGAACTCTCCACCTACAATTACGATATCTTGTACCGGCCCGGGAAACTCAATGAGCCCCCAGATGCCCTATCACGTGGTACATGCGCCAACGCGCAGGTCGATAGACTGAAGACCCTCCACAATGACCTCTGCCACCCGGGGGGTCACCAGGTTTTTTCACTTCATCAAATCCCGTAACCTGCCCTACTCCATCGAGGAGGTCAGGACCATGACCAGGAACTGCCAAATCTGTGCCGAGTGCAAACCGCATATTTATAGGCCAGACAGAGCAAGCCTGATCAAAGCCACGCGCCCCTTTGAACGGCTGAGCGTCGATTTTAAAGGGCCCCTCCCCTCCTCCGACCGCAATGTGTACTTCCTCAACATAATTGATGAGTACTCCCGTTTCCCGTTTGTCATCCCTTGCTCAGACATGACCAGTACCACGGTCATTAAATGTCTGAATGACCTCTTCGCCTTTTTCGGTTTCCGTAGCTATATTCATAGCGACAGGGGCTCATCCTTTATGAGCGACGAACTCCGGCAGTACCTGCTCTCGAGAGGTATCGCTACAAGCAGGACCACCAGCTACAACCCCCGGGGGAATGGCCAGGTGGAAAGGGAGAATGCGACGGTCTGGAAGGCAGTCCTTTTAAACTTGAAATCTAAGGGCCTTCCGACCTCTCGCTGGCAGGAAGTCCTCCCTGCGGCGCTCCATTCCATTCGGTCACTGCTCTGTACAGCCACCAATGCTACCCCTCACGAGAGAATGTTCTCCTTCCCCAGGAAGTGCACATCGGGGATCTCGTTACCGATATGGCTGACTTCTCCAGGACCCATCCTACTGCGGAAGCACGTGAGGTCCCATAAGGAGGACCCCCTGGTCGAGAGGGTGAGCCCCCTCCATGCCAACCCTCAGTATGCTTACGTGGTATACCCGGATGGGTGGGAGGACACAGTCTCCATACGAGACCTCGCACCTTCGGGTGCTCCCGAAACACCCCCCTCGCCATCCACCACTACCCACGCCTACCCCCAGTACGCTTACGTAGCGTACCCGGACGGGCGGGAGGACACACCCCCCACACGAGATCTCGCACCTCTGGGTGCCCCTGAAACACTACCATTGCCATCCACCACTACCCACAACCCAACCCCGCTAGACGGCATGCCGCAGCCCCAGGACCCGTCATTGACCACCCAACCACTCAATGAGACGCCAGACTCAACGTTGGATGCTGCACCATCACCGCCACCACCACGACGATCAGGACGGCATACAAGGCCACCTGATAGACTTACTTACACGAACCTTTAGTACACTTCACCCCGCCGGACTCAATTTTAAACAAGGGGTGAATGTGGTAAACCACTGTTGTTGTTGTTGTTACACACTGTTGTACCTATGCATGCCTCAACATGTCTCGGCTGGCTCCACCCACACAGGCCCAGGTATAAAGGTGATTGACCTGCAGCCCCCTGCCTTCTTGGAACCCAGTCAACCACGAGAGGCATGCTCTGTTCTTTGCTAATAAAAGCCTTTAGTTACTCTCGTAACTCTGTCTTTTATGAGTAATTGAAAGCGCATCAATGAGTAAAACACTTTGCAATCATTTCAATCTGAACATAAACAAGGTGTTCAGTTTATTTCTCTCCAATATAAACAGTTACTGATGAATGGTTATCTTGTTGCACTACTGGATGGCGCCCAGGAGATGGCACCAACCTCTAATAGTTTGAAGTGTACGGATTGTGTCCACACATCCAGACCGCCGTGAGTCTGGTGCTGCCCGGGGAGCTGGCCAAGCACGGCGTGTCGGAAGGGACAATGCTGGTGGCCATTGCAAATAAATTTCACAACGCACTGAGAAAGCATAAAGCAAAGCAACGGCTCTTGTAAGAGGAAACCACATCATTAATTCAGTCGAATTATTCATTCGGGATATCGTCCTTTTAAAGAATCACAGAAAGGTACAGCACATTTGTCATAGAGTCATAGAGTCATAGAGTAATACAGCACGGATAGAGGCCCTTCGGCCCATCGTGTCCACGCCGGCCATCAAGCCCTGCCTAATCTAATCCCATATTCCAGCATTTGGCCCGTAGCCTTGTATGCTATGGCATTTCAAGTGCTCATCCAAATGCTTCTTAAATGTTGTGAGGGTTTCTGCCTCCACAACCCCACTTCACCTGAAGAAAGAGCAGTGCTCCGAAAGCTTGTGATTTCAAATAAAGCTGTTGGACTATAACCTGGTGTTGTGTGACTTCTTACATTTGACAACCCTTTCAGGCAGTGAGTTCCAGACTCCAACCACCCTCTGGGTGAAAAAGTTCTTTCTCAAATCCCCTCTAAACCTCCCGCCCTTTACCTTGAATCTATGCCCCCTAGTTATTGACCCCTCTACTAAGGGAAAAAGCTCCTCAGCATCCATCCTATCTATGCCCCTCATAATTTTGTACATCTCAATCATGTCCCCCCTCAGCCTCCTCTGCTCCAAGGAAAACAAACCCAATCTGCCCAGTCTCTCTTCATAGCTGAAGCGCTCCAGCCCTGGTAACATCCTGGTGAACCTCCTCTGCACCCTCTCTAACGCGATCACATCCTTCCTGTAGTGTGGCGACCAGAACTGCACACACTATTCCAGCTGTGGCCTAACCAGTGTTTTATACAGCTCCATCATAACCTCCTTGCTCTTATATTCAATGCCTCGGCTAATGAAGGCAAGTATCCCATATGCCTTTTTTACCACCTTATCCACCTGTTCCGCTGCCTTCAGGGATCTGTGTACTTGCACACCCAGATCCCTCTGACCCTCCATCTTGCCGAGGGTCTTTCCATTCATTGTGTATTCCCTTGCCTTGTTAGTCCCCGCAAAGTGCATCACCTCGCACTTTTCCGGGTTAAATTCCATTTGCCACTGTTCTGCCCATCTGACCAACCCATCTATATCGTCCTGCAGACTGAGGCTACCCTCCTCGCTATTTACCACCCTACCAATTTTTGTATCATCCGCGAACTTACTGATCATACCCTTTACATTCATATCCAAGTCATTAATGTAGACCACAAACAGCAAGGGACCCAGCACCGATCCCTGAGGTACCCCACTGGCCACAGGCTTCCAGTCACAAAAACAACCTTCGACCATCACCCTCTGCCTTCTGCCACTAAGCCAGTTTTGTATCCAATGTGCCAAGGCACCCTGAATTCCATGGGCTCTTACCTTCTTGACCAGTCTCCTGTGCGGGACTTTATCGAAGGCCTTACTGAAATCCATGTATACCACATCCACTGCGTTACCCTCATCCACACACCTAGTCACGCCCTCAAAAAATTCAATCAAATTAGTCAGACATGATCTTCCCTTGACAAAGCCATGCTGACTATCCCTGATTAATCCTTGCCTCTCCAAGTGGAGACAAATTTTGTCCCTCAGGATTTTTTCCAATAATTTTCCTACCACTGATGTTAGGCTCACTGGCCTGTAGTTCCCCGGATTTTCCCTACTACCCTTCTTGAATAATGGTACTACATTAGCGGTTCTCCAGTCCTCTGGCACATCCCCTGTGGCCAGAGAGGTCCTGAATATATGTGTTAGAGCCCCCGCAATCTCCTCCTTTGCCTCACACAGCAGCCTGGGATACATTTCATCCGGGCCTGGGGATTTAGCCATTTTTAGGCCAGCTAAAACCGCCAATACCTCCTCCCTCTCGATGTTAATATGTTCGAGCATATCACAGTCCCCCCGCTCTATTTCTAGGTCTACATCGTCCTTCTCCATAGTGAAAACAGATGCAAAAAATTCATTTAGAACCCCTCCTACATCTTCCGGCTCCACACACAGATTGCCACTTTTGTCCCTAATGGGCCCTATTTTTTCCCTAGTTATCCTCTTACCCTTAATATACTTATAAAACATCTTTGGATTTTCCTTTATTTTGCTCGCCAGTGTTATTTCATGGCCCCTCCTTGATCTCCTAATTTCTTTTTTAAGTATCCCCCTGCACTTTTTGTACTCCTCTAGGGTTTCCTCCGTCTTTAGCCTTTTGTATCTACCAAAAGCCCTCCTTTTTTTCCTAATCCATTCTCGTATGTCCCCTGACATCCACGGTTCCCTGTGGTTTTTGGAACCACTCTTGACCTTTACGGGAACATGCTGCCATTGTATGATCTCAATCTCCCTTCTGAAAGCCTCCCATTGCCCCGATGCGGATTTTCCTACAAGTAGCTGATCCCAGTCCATTTTGGCCAGATCCTGCCTTATCCTATTAAAATCGGCCTTCCCCCAATTTACATAGATACATAGATACATAGAAGATAGGAGCAGGAGTAGGCCATTCGGCCCTTCGTGCCTGCTCCGCCATTCGATGAGATCATGGCTGATCCTTTAATTCAGTATCCCGTCCCCGCCTTCTCTCCGTAACCCTTAACCCCTTTTGCCCGTAGAAATATATCTAATTCCCTCTTAAATATATTTAATGAGCTGGCGTACACTGCCCTCTGTGGCAATGAGTTCCACAGGTTCACCACTCTCTGAGTGAAGAAATTCCCCCTCATCTCTGTCCTAAATGGTTTAGCCCTTATCCTTAAATTATGTCCTCTAGTTCTGTTCTCACCCGCCAAGGGAAACATTCCTTCTGCATCCAGTCTGTCTAGACCTGTCAGAATTTTATACACTTCTATGAGGTCCCCTCTCAATCTTCTAAACTCCAGTGTGTACATCCCTAAACTACATAGTCTCTCCTCATAGGTCATTCCCGCCATTCCTGGTATCAGCCTGGTGAATCGCCGCTGCACCCCCTCCATGGCAAGAACATCCTTCCTCAGATGAGGCGACCAAAACTGTACACAGTACTCGAGGTGTGGTCTCACCAGTGCCCTGTACAGCTGCAGCAAGGTATCCCTGTTCCTGTATTCTAACCCTTTTGCTATGAAGGCCAGCATACCGTTTGCCTTCTTGACCGCCTGTTGCACCTGCATGCTCGCCTTCAGTGACTGGTGTACAAGAACACCCAGGTCTCTCTGTACTTCCCCCTCTCCCAATCTATTGCCATTTAAATAATAATTTGCCCTCCCGTTCCTGCACCCAAGGTGGATAACTTCGCACTTGTCCACATTATAGTGCATCTGCCATTTATCCGCCCAATCGCCCAGTCTGTCCAAATCGCTCTGGAGCTTCCTGGTCTCTTCCTCTGAGCCCACCCCCCCTCCTAGTTTAGTGTCGTCTGCAAATTTGGAAATGCTGCATCCGACTCCCTGATCCAGGTCATTAATGTAAATTGTGAACAGCTGGGGGCCCAGGACAGATCCCTGTGGTACCCCACTTGTTACTGCCTGCCATTCAGAAAATGAGCCGTTTATTCCAACTCTCTGTTTTCTATCTGACAGCCAGTTCCCTATCCACGCCAAAACTTTCCCCTTTATCCCATGAGCCTCAATTTTCCATGCTAATCTTTTATGTGGGACCTTATCGAAGGCCTTTTGGAAGTCCAGGTACACCACATCTACTGGCTCTCCCCCATCTATTCTACCAGTTACTCCCTCAAAAAATTCCAATAGATTAGTCAAGCACGATTTACCCTTTGTAAATCCATGTTGACTCTGTCCTATCCTGTCCCCATTTGCTAAGTGCTCCGCTATTTCATCCTTAATGATGGACTCCAGCATTTTGCCCACAACTGATGTAAGGCTTACAGGTCTGTAATTACCTGCTTTTTCCCTACCCCCCTTTTTGAATAGTGGGGTAACGTTAGCTACCCTCCAATCCATCGGCACTGTTCCCGAGTCTAATGAATTCTGAAAAATCATCCTTAGTGCATCCGCTATCTCTAGGGCCACCTCCTTCAGTACCCTAGGATGCATGTTATCAGGCCCTGGGGATTTGTCCACCTTCAATCCCTTTAGCTTCCTTAACACCATATCCTTAGAGATATTGATTTGCGTCAGTTCCTCCGTTGCCAATGTCCCTATTTTTCCCGATATCCCAGGGAGGTTTTTTGTGTCTTCCTTCGTAAAGACTGACCCAAAGTATGCATTTAGTTGATCTGCCATTTCCTTATTTCCCATTATATATTCCCCCGTATCTGACTGCAATGGACCAACTTTGGTTTTCACCAAATTTAGAAACTTTATTTCCGGCCCATCCCTGTCCTTTTCCATGACCACCTTAAATCTTACCATATTATGGTCACTATCACCAAAGTGCTCACCTACTAGCACTTTTTCCACTTGGCCGGCCACATTCCCTAGAATTAGGTCCAGTACCGCCCCCTCTCTTGTAGGACTTTCTACATGCTGGCTCAAAAAGCTCTCCTGGATGCACTTTAAGAATTCTACACCCTCTGAGCCTTTCACACTCTGACTATCCCAGTTAATATTGGGGAAGTTGAAATCCCCCATTATTATTACCCTATTATTTGCACATTTCTCTGAGATTTGCCTACATATCTGTTCCTCTATCTCCCCCTGACTGTTTGGAGGCCTATAGTACACTCCCAGCAAAGTGCTTGCCCCCTTTTTGTTTTTAAGCTCCACCCATATGGCCTCATTAGAGGACCCTGCTAATATATCATCCCTCCTTACTGTAGTAATTGACTCCTTAATTAATATTGCGACACCCCCTCCTCTTATACCTTCCCCTCTGTCTCGCCTGAAGATTCTGTACCCCAGAATATTGAGCTGCCAGTCTTGCCCCTCCCTCAACCATGTCTCCGTGATAGCAACAATATCATACTCCCATGTGTTTATCAACACCTTCAGTTCATCCACCTTATTTGCAAGACTCCTTGCATTAAAATAGATGCCATCCAGCCTTGCCCTTATATATTTGCCCTGTCTACCAAGCTGACTTGTTTTTTTCTCTATAATTGGCAGCACATCCCCCCCTATTTCAGCTCCCCTCTGTATCCCATCCCCCTGCCAAGTTAGTTTAAACCCCCCCCAACAGTGCTAGCAAACCTCCCCGCAAGGATATTTGTCCCGCTCTGGTTCAGGTGCAACCCTTCTGACTTGTACAAGTCCCACCTTTCCCAGAAGCAGGCCCAGTGATCCAGGAAAGTAAAACCCTCCCCCCTACACCAACTCTTTAGCCATGCATTCATCTGCTCTATCCTCCCATTCCTATACTTACTAGCACGTGGCACTGGGAGTAATCCAGAGATTACAACCTTTGACGTCCTGCTCTTTAATCTGTTACCTAGCTCCCTAAATTCTTGATGCAGGACCTCATCCCTCTTTTTACCTATGTCGTTGGTACCAATCTGGACACAATTTGTTTGTGGCTTTACTCTGCAACTGTTATTTACTGCTATTTGAGTGCGGGTTTAACGCTGTACCTGTCTGTATCTGGAATGTGAGTTTGTGATTTATTCTGTACCTGTTGTTTTCTGGTAAGTGAATGAACATTTTTCTTTGTACCTGTCAGTGTCTTGATGTGAGAGTGTGTGTTTCAGTCTACATGTCCACCTCTGGTATGGAAGTGTTTTTATTTTGTACCTGTTATTTTCTGGTGTGGAAGAGAGGCTTTACTCTGTACTTCTCAAGCTCTGGAATGTGTGCATGGGTTATACCATCGATTTGTAAATCTCTGTTATGTGACAGCTCATTTAATCTATGTCAATCAGTGTCTGATAATACTGTGCGTTATACTCTACTTGTCAACTTCTGACACATGAGTGTTGCTTTTCTGCTGTAACGCTCAGGTACTGGTATGTGAGTGTGGGTGTTTCTCTGTACCTGTCAGTTTCTGGTATGTGAGTGTGGATTTTACTCTGTACCTGTCTATCTCTGGTATGTTAGTGGGGTTTTCATCTGTATCTGTCAGTCAATCTCAGTTACAGTAAGTGATTGTGATTCTTTCTCAATCTGTCATTCTGTGAGTGATAATATACTTACCGTGTGCGAGAAGGAGCTGCCTGCACTGCTCCTTGTATTCCGCATGGAGGAGAGATCACTTTTTATTCTGGCTCACTGAAGTATATTGATTCGAGAATAATAATATGAGAGAAATATTGGTTATACAATATGGACAGTTGAGGGTAGAATATAAAAATAAAGTTATAATTAACGTGTTTTTTTATAATAAAGTAAAGTATCTGAAGAGAGGAAACCGCGATACAAACATTGTCTTTGTCTGACCTCACTGCAATACAGCGGGTCTCAGATTCTCCACGACAGGTGTGTAGGACTGTTCTAAGGTAAATTATCAGCATCCAGACACAACACAAATACAGCTCTGGACCATGAATGGAACCACCTCAATACGGCCGGTCTCAGATTCTCCACACCAGGTCTGAAGAACTGTTCTATGGTAAGTTATCAGCATCGAGACACAACACAAATCCAGCACTGGACCATGAATGGAACCACCTCATTGCCACATAAGAACATAAGGAATAGAAGCAGGAGTAGGCCAATCGGCCCCTCGAGCCTGCTCCACCATTCAATAAGATCATGGCTGATCTGATCCTAACCGCCAATCTACTATCACAGAACCATCTCCTGAATCTAACAGAATTAGACACACGAAATAGGAGCAGGATCAGGCTACACAGCCCCTGGGCCCGCTACGCTACTCACAGGGCCATGTCTGATCCGAACCTAGACTCATGTCCAAATTCATGCTCGCTCCCCGTAACCCTTAATTCCCTTTACTTCTAGGAAACTGTCTATTTCTGTTTTAAATTTATGTAATGATGTAGCTTCTACAGCTTTTTGGGGCAGCATATTCCATGGACCTACCACCCTCTGGGTGAATTAGTTCCTCCTCATCTCAGTTTTGAAAGAGCAGCCCCTTATGCTAAGACTATGCCCCCTAGTTCTAGTTTCACCCATCATCGGGAACATCCTCCCCGCATCCACCTGATCCAACCCCTTCACAATCTTATAAGTTTCAATAAGATCGACTCTCATTCTTCTGAACTCCAATGAGTAGAGTCCCAATCTACTCAAACTCTCCTCATATGTCCATCCCCTCATCCCCGGGATTAACCGAGTGAACCTTCTTTGTACTGACTCGAGAGCAATATGTCTTTTCTTAAGTATGGACACCAAAACTGTATGCAGTATTCCAGGTGCAGTCTCACCAATACCTTGTACAACTGAAGCAATACCTCCCTATTTTTATATTCTATCCCCCCAGCAAAGAAAGCCAACATTCCATTGGCCTTCTTAATCACTTGCTGCACCTGCATACTAACCTTTTGAGTTTCGTGCACCAGGACCCCCAGATCCCTTTGTACTTCAGTACTTTCAATTTCTTGCCATTAAGATAATAACTTGCTCTACGATTTATCCTGCCAAAGTGCATAACCTCACACTTTCCAGTATTGATCGTGTTTATCTCCTCCCCCCCTATAGCCCCCTGTTTGTCCAGTGTTGGGTTATTCTTAGTGTCCTCTACTGTAAAGACTTATACAAAATATTCATTCAGTGTTTTTGCCATCTCCATATTTCACACCATTAATTTCCCGATCTCATCTTCTAAGGGACCAACATTTACTTTAGCCACCCTTTTTCTTTTTATATAACTATAAAAACTCTTACTATCTGTTTTTATATTTTTTGCAAATTTACTTTCATAATCTGTCTTCCCTTTCTTAATCAATCTTTTTGTTATTTTTTGCTGTCTTTTAAAGTTTTCCCAATCCTCTATCCTCCCACTCGATTTGGCTACCTTATATGCCCTTGTTTTTAGTCGAATACTATCCTTAATTTCTTTACGTAGCCATGGATGGCTGTCTTTTCTTTTACACCCTTTTCTTCTCAGCGGAATATTTTTTTTTTTGGAAGTTGTAAAATAACTCCTTAAATGTACACCACTGATCATGTATCGTCTTACCCTTTAATCTATTTTCCCAATCCATTCTACTCAATTCCGCTCTCATACCTTCATAGTCTCCTTTATTCAAGCTTAGCACGCTTGTTTGAGATCCAACCTTCTCACCCTCTAATTGAATATGGAATTCAACCATGTTATGGTCACTCATTCCAAGGGGATCCTTTACTAGGACATTTTTAATTAATCCTGTCTCGTTACACAGGACCAGATCTAAGGTTGCTTGCCCCCTGGTCGGTTCAGGTACATACTGCTCAAGAAACCCATCCCTAATACACTCAATGAACTCATCCTCAAGGCAGCCCTGCCCAATTTGATTTGTCCAATTAATATGATAGTTAAAATCCCCCATAATTATAGATGTTCCCTTATTACAAGCCTCAACTATTTCCTGATTCATACTCCGTCCAACAGAGTTGCAACTGTTCGGAGGCCTATAGACTATGCCCACTAGTGTTTTTTTCTCCTTATTATTCCTTACCTCCACCCAGACTGTTTCATTATCCTGATCTTTTGACCCAATATCATTTCTCTGTATTACAGTGATTCCTTCCTTTATTAACATAGCCACCCCACCTCCCCTTCCTTCCTGCCTGTCCTTCCTGATCGTTAAATAACCTGGTATGTTTAATTCTCTGGCAATGTCACCCTGCAGCCAAGTTTCTGTAATGGCCACAAGATCATACCCGTATGTAGTTATTTGTGCCATTAACTCGTCTATTTTGTTACGAATGCTACGTGCATTCAGATAGAGAACTTTCAAATATGTTTTGTGACACTTAGTTCCTGCTTTTGCCCTTTTTATTACTTTACCTTTTACTCCATACCTTCTGCCCCTTCCTGACACGCTCTGGTTTTTAATTTCCCCACTGCTACCTAAGTCTATGACCTTCTCTGTTGTCATTTTTATTACTTGCTCTCTAGGAACCTCACACCCACTAGTTAGTTTATAGCCCTCTCTGCAGCCCTAGTTATATGACCCACCAGGACTCTAGTCCCAGCACTGGCCAAGTGAAGCCCATCCCAACGGAACAGCTCCCTCCTGCCCCAGTACTACTGCCAGTGTCCCAGTAAGCATAACCCATTTCTCACACACCAGCCTTTGAGCCACGCATTTAACTCTCTAATTTTATTTGTCCTAGCTAAATTCACTCGTGGCTCAGGTAATAATCCAGAGATTATTACCCTTGAGGTTCTGTTTTTTAATTTGACCCCTAGCTGCTCATACTCCTTTAACAGAACCGGCTTCCTAGTCCTATATTTAATAAATTCAATTTTATTTTGCTGGAAATGTATATTTGAAAAGAAAGACTATATATAGAGCATGGACCTGGCCATCTATATCCAGAGCATGGACCAGGCCATCTATATATAGAGTATGGACCTGGCCATCAATATATAGAGCATGGACCTGGCCATCTATATACAGAGCATGGACCTGGCCATCTATATATAGAGCATGGACCTGGCCATCTATATATAGAGCATGGACCTGGCCATCTATATATAGAGCATGGACCTGACCATCTATATATAGAGTATGGACCTGGCCATCTATATATAGAGTATGGACCTGGCCATCTATATATAGAGCATGGACTTGGCCATCTATATATAGAGCATGGACCTGGCCATCTATATATAGAGTATGGACCTGGCCATCTATATATAGAGCATCGACATGGCCATTTATATAGAGAGCATGGACCTGGCCATCAATATATAAAGTATGAACCTGGCCATCTATATATAGAGTATGGACCTGGCCATCTATATATAGAGTATGGACCTGGCCATCTATATATAGAGCATGGACCTGGCCATCGATATATGGAGTATGAACCTGGCCATCTATATACAGAGCATGGATCTGGCCATCTATATATAGGAAGGTTATCTTCCAACAGCTTTATTTGAAATCACAAGCTTTCGGAGCACTGCTCCTTCGTCAAGTGAAGTGAAGAGATGCATATAGACACAACATATATAGTCACAGAACACTGCAGATAATCTTTCTAACTGCCCTTTATTACACCTCGGCAGAGAGATAATCACAGCAATCAAAGGTGTGAACGGTGTCCAAGCAGGTGTGTCAGGAAAACATTACATCAAAGAACAATGAGGCGGGGTCACAAGGCGTCAAATGTTGCAGATGCTGGGGTCTGTATGAAAAAGCAAAGAACATGCAAAATACAATTTCAAAAAAAAATTTTTTTTTTTGCTGGAAATCACAGCAGGTCTGGCCGCATCTGTGTAGAGAGAACCAGCCAATGACGACTCGAGTCTGGATGACTCTATGTCAGGTGGGGTTACATATAGCGTGACATGAACCCAAGATCCCCGGTTGAGGCCGTCCCCATGAGTGCGGAACTTGGCTATCAGTTTCTGCTCGACAGGGAGGGCGGGGGGGAAGCGGTGCGAAGGGAGGGTGGGGCGGCGGGGGGGAGGGCGGGGGGGCGGGGGGTAAGGGAGGGCGGGGTGGAAGGGAGGGCGGGAGTGGGGAAGGGAGGGGAAGGGGGGATATATAGTTATATATAAACGGTCGATCTGTCTGTCTGTCCTTCTGTCTGTCTGTCCTTCTGTCTGTCTGCAGGTGCGCACCTGGGTGGCTATGCGCTCGAAAGTTACAGGGCGTACCTATGCGTGTGTTACGTCTAAAGAAAGCTTACCTTTCCAAAACGGTTTTAAGTGTATTTACATTTCGGCCGGGCTAAAATCGCGCCTGCGGTATCCGAAAAACCTTAACATTCCGCTCATTAGCAGCTCATTATCCGCTCATTAGCGACAGAGTGACCCTCGAGCTCGACCAATCATACGCCGGGTTGCTGGCGTGTGCCACCGGGCCAATCGGTGCGTGTGTGGGCGGGCCTTTTCATTCTGAACCGAGGTGAGTCGCCGCCATCTTGATTCCAAACTTTTCCTTTCTTTTTCCCGCTTTCTGCGTCTTTGAAAAAAACGTTGCTTTTAAAAACACATATTGTTTTTCAAAAAAATGATTTAGAAAGTAATTAACTTATCTCATCTCATTAATTTTCCTACCTTTCCCCATTTTTCCAGGTAGGCCTCCAAGCCTCAGCGTCTCCTCTGCACCCACGCCCGAGCTAGGCACCTGCTGGCCCCACTCGAAGGTGGAGGGGCGGGCCTCAGCCCAGCACCGCTACCTTACTAAAGGGGTGCGCGCAGCAGCAGGAGCAGCTGAGACGCGGCATCTCTCTCTCTGGCTCGGCCAGGGGGTGGGGCTTGGTCAGCGTCAACGGTTTCCCCTGGCAACCGGGCCCGCCGGCCATCTCGCACAGCCGCAATCCGCGGTCTTGAAGCCAGCTCGGGAGGCCGGTGCTCGGAAGATCGCGCCTCCGGAGTTCGGTGCTTGGTTGGTGGGGGGGGCGAGCCTCGGGGGTGGGGAGGGTGAGCCTCGGGGGTGGGGGGAGAGGCGAAACACGGCGGGGTGTGGGGGGAGGGCGAGCCTCAGGGGGGCCAACCTCAGCAGTTCGGGGGCGTGGCGGATCAGGGGGGCTCAGGGGAGTTTGTGGGCACGGGGATCAGGGGGGGAGGGGACTCTCCCCCACCTTCTTCTCTCCTCCCCTCCCTCTTCTCTCCCCCCTCCTCTCTCCTCTTCCCCCCCTCTCTCCTCCTCCCTCCTCCCCCCTCCCCCCCACCCTCCCCCCGCCCTCAGCCCTCCCTCCCCCTCCCCTCCCCCCTCCCCTCACCTCCACTCCCCCTCCCCTCCCCCTCCCCTCCCCTCCCCTCCCTCCCCTCCCCCTCCCCTCCCCCCCTCCCTCTCTTCCCCCCAGTCACTCTCTCTCTTCCCCCAGTCGATCTCTCTCTTCCCCCCAGTCGCTCTCTCTCTTCCCCCCAGTCGCTCTCTCTCTTCCCCCCAGTCGCTCTCTCTTTCTCTTCCAACAACAACATGCCCTCGAAAAAGCCACGGCACCGCCGGGCACTTCAGCTAGTCTATATAAATAAATCGGGTCATTCTGTCTGTCCTTCTGTCTGTCTGTCCTTCTGTCTGTCTGCAGGTGTGCGTCTGGGCGGCTATGCGCTCGAAAGTTACAGGGCGTACCTACGCGTGCGTTACGTCGAAAGAAAGCTTACCTTTCCAAAATGGTTTTAAGCGTATTTACGTTTTGGCCGGGCTAAAATCGCGCCCGCGGTATCCGAAAAACCTTAACATTCCGCTCATTAGCATCTCATTATCCGCTCATTAGCGACAGAGTGACCTCGAGGTCGACCAATCGTATGGCGGCTTGCTGCCGGCGTGCGGCCGGGCCCTCCTACGGTCGAGTGACGAGAACGATTGACCAATCCTATGCTTTGGTGATGTGACGGTCGACCAATCTGTGTGTGTGTGGGCGGACCTTATCGTTCTGAACCGAGGTGAGTAGCCGTCATCTTGCTTCCATTCTTTTTCCTGCTTTCTGCGTCTTTCTTTTCAAATATACATTTCCAGCAAAATAAAATTCAATTTATTACATTCTTTTAAAATAAATCACTCATTTGTAAATATTTTATCCAACCAAAACATTCTTTTTCCTACCTTTGCCCGTTTTTTTCTTAGGCCTGAAAGCTGGGCCTTTCTCGCCCAGCCAGGCACGAGCTAGGTAACTGGGCTGCTGCTAAGCTCCTCACCGCCGCCCCCCCCGGTTTCACATTACCCGTGGCAACGGCGTCAGCCATGAGGGTCAGGGTGCGCGCGCAGCAGGAGCAGCTGAGACTCTGTTCTGCGCTCGGCTCGGGTGGGGGGGGGGTGCGGCCCTCGAGAGTGCGGATTTCGGCCTTGTTGAGCGGGAAGGGTTACCCCGGCAATGGGAGTGCGGGCCGGCTGGGGCTTGGAGAGCGGGGCTCTCGGGAGTGCGGGGCGGGCTCGAAGAGCGGGGCTCTCGGGAGTGCGGGGCGGGCTCGAAGAGCGGGGCTCTCGGGAGTGCGGGGCGGGGCGGCTGCGGCTTCGAGAGCAGGCTCTCGGGAGTGCGGGGCGGCGCGGCAGGGTTACCCCCGGCAACCGGGCGTGGCTGTGGCCGTCTCTCAGCCTCAAGACCTCCCTTACTCCCTCCCTCTCCCCCGCCCTTCCCCCCCGCCCTTCCCCCCTCTCCCCTTCCTTCCCCTCCCTTCCCCCTTCCCCCTCCCCCTTCCCCTCCCCCTCCCCCTTCTTCCCTCTCATCTCCCCCCTTCCCCTTCCTCCCCCCCGCCCTCCCTTCCGCCCTCACTTCCCCCCTCCTCCACCTCGCCCTCCCTTCCCCCTCCCCCGCCCTCCCTTCCCCCCTCCCCCCGCCCTCTCCCTTCCCCCCCTCCCTTTCCCCCGCCCTCCTTCCCCCCGCCCGCCCCCTCCCTTCACCCCTTCCCCCCCTGCCCTCCCTTCCCCCCTGCCCCCCCATCCTTCCCCCTCCCCCCGCCCGCCCTTCCCCCCCGCCCTCCCTTCCCCCTCCCCCGCCCTCCCTTCCCCCCCACCCTGCCTCCCCCCTTCCACCCTCCCTCCCCCATGCCCTCACCTCCCCCCACCC
>NC_140993.1:1671584-1687749 GCF_052327205.1 Somniosus microcephalus
CTCCTGCTGCGCGCGCACCCTGTGTATGTCCCGTGACCCTCGTGGCTGATGCCGTTGCCCTGGGTAACGTGACACGGGCGGGGGGAGCTTAGCATAAGCCGTGGGACAATTACCTAGCTCGGGCGTGGCTGGGCAGGAGAGGCCCAGGCTTTGAGGCCTCTGTTCTGAGGACTTACAAAAACGGGGAAAGGTAGGAAAAAGAATCTTCAGGTTAGAGAAAATATTTACAAATGAATGAAGTTTTTTTTAAAACAATTTAATAAAAGCAATTTTTTTTTGCTGGAAATGTATATTGAAAAGAGAGAGCGACAGGGGGGGAAGAGAGAGAGCGACTGGGGGGAAGAGAGAGAGAGAGCGACGGGGGGAGGAGAGAGAGAGAGCGACTGGGGGGGGAGGAGAGAGAGAGAGCGACTGGGAGGAAGAGAGAGCGACAGGGGAAGAGGGAGAGAGCGACGGGGGGAAGAGAGAGAGCGACTGGGGGGGAGGGTTGGTGTGGTGGGGCAGGGGGAGGGGGGAGAGGGAGTGGGGGAAGGGAAGGGGGGAGGAGTGGGGGAAGGGGAAGGGGGAAGAGTGGGAAGGGGGGAGGAGTGGGGGAAGGGGAAGGAGGGGGAGGGGGGAGTGGGGGAAGGGGAAGGGGGGAAGAGAGACAGAGAGCGACTGGGGGGAAGAGAGAGAGAGAACGACATGAGGGGAAGAGAGAGAGAGAACGACTGGGGGGGAAGATAGAGAGAGCGGACTGGGGGGGAAGAGAGAGAGAGAGAGCGACTGGGGGGGAAGAGAGAGAGAGAGAGCGACTGGGGGGAAGAGAGAGAGAGAGAGCGACGGGGGGAAGAGAGAGAGAGAGAGCGACTGGGGGGAAGAGAGAGAGAGAGCAACTTGGGGGGAAGAGAGAGAGAGAGAGCGACTGGGGGGAAGAGAGAGAGTGACTGGGGGGGAAGAGAGAGAGAGAGAGCGACTTGGGGGGGGAAGAGAGAGAGAGAGCGACTGGGGGGAAGAGAGAGAGAGAGCAACTTGGGGGAAGAGAGAGAGAGAGAGAGCGACTGGGGGGGGAAGAGAGAGAGTGACTGGGGGGAAGAGAGAGAGAGAGAGCGACTGGGGGGAAGAGAGAGAGAGCGACTGGGGGGGAAGAGAGAGAGAGAGCGACGTGGGGGGAAGAGAGAGAGAGAGCGACTGGGGGGGAAGAGAGAGAGAGAGCGACTGGGGGGAAGAGAGAGAGAGAGCGACTGGGGGGAAGAGAGAGAGAGAGCGACTGGGGGGGAAGAGAGAGAGAGAGAGCGACTGGGGGGGAAGAGAGAGAGAGCGACTGGGGGGAAGAGAGAGAGAGAGCGACTGGGGGGGAAGAGAGAGAGAGAGCGACTGGGGGGGAAGAGAGAGAGAGAGCGACTGGGGGGGAAGAGAGAGAGAGAGCGACTGGGGGGGAAGAGAGAGAGAGAGCGACTGGGGGGGAAGAGAGAGAGAGCGACTGGGGGGAAGAGAGAGAGAGAGCGACTGGGGGAAGAGAGATAGCAACTGGGGGGGAGGGGGGTTTGAGTGGAGGGGGGAGGGGGAGGGGGAGAGGGAATGGGGGAATGTGGGGAGGGAGGGTGTGAGTGGGGAAAGGGGAAGTGGGGGAAGGGGAAGGGGGAGGGGTAGGGGGAGGAGTGGGGAAGGGGGAGGAGTGGGGGGAGGAGGGGGAGTGGGGGAAGGGGAAGGGGGCGATGACTGGGAGGGAGGAGGGGGAAGGGGGAGGCAGGGGGGAAGGGGGATGGAGGGGAGGGAGGAGGGGGAGGGTGGGGGGAAGGGGAGGGGAAGGAGGGAGGAAGGGGGAGGGAGGGGGTGAAGGCGGGGAAGGGGAGGGGAAGGGATGGGGGGAGGGGGGAATGGGGGAGAAAAGGGGGGAGGGGAGGAGGGAAGGGGGGAGGGGAGGGAGTGGAGGGAGGGGAAGGGAGAGGAGGGGGGAGGGGAGGGAGTGGGGGAAGGGGCGAAGGGAAGAGGGGGGAGGGAATGGGGAGGGGAGGGGTGGGGGGGAGGAAAGGGGTGTGGGGAGGGGGGGAGGTGAGGGGGGAAGAGGGGGGTGAAGGGGGGTGTGGGGGGGAGGGGAAGTGGTGGGGGAGCGAGGGGAGGAGGGGGTGGGGAGGGGGAGGAGGGGGGAAGGGAGTGAACGGGAGGGGGAAGGGGGGTGGGGGAGGGGTGTGGTGGGGGGTGTGGGCGGGGAAGGGGTTGTGGGGGGGAAGT
Source organism: Somniosus microcephalus (assembly GCF_052327205.1). Taxonomy (NCBI): domain Eukaryota; kingdom Metazoa; phylum Chordata; class Chondrichthyes; order Squaliformes; family Somniosidae; genus Somniosus; species Somniosus microcephalus. Next base: position 1,673,799 of record NC_140993.1, read on the forward strand.
GGGTGTGGGGGGGGAGGGAAGGGGTGTTGGGGGGGGCGGTGGGGGGTGGAAAGGGAGGGGGGAGATAAACTTCAGTACAGGAAACTTTGTGCTATCCGGCACCCACGGGACCGAGCTGATGCCTTGCCTAAAGTACTCTCTAGAGTTAATGTTGAGAGATACGGAGATTCTTATCTCTGTATTTAACAACAAACACTGTTGCTTAGCAACAGCTTCTAAACACTCAGGTGTGGCCCTGAAGCTCTGTAGATAAAGCTGTTGCTATAGCTACAGACCTTGCACAGCTACACAGTCGATTGTCTGTCACAGACACAGATTTGGAGCACAGAAGCCCCACCCACTCTATGTTCCTGTACTAAGATGGCCGCGCATGCACTCTGTTACACACTGAATCAAAATGGCGTCGCACTGAAACTTTTTGCCCTCCTTGACAAAGATGACTGCCGTTAACCTGGGGCTGTCTGCAGAAGAAATTTCCTCAGCTGCAAACACAGGATCTTCAGATTATTATTCGGGGCTTGCGACCTACCCCAGTTGCTTATGAAGCCTCCCCACCTACTGACCCCGGGAATGGAGCTGAGGCAGCACACCCTCTGCCCTCTGCCAGTGTTTGTCTCTGTCTAGGCCGGGAGCCTGGGTCTAGAGTTGCACTGCTGGCAGTTGGAGAAGCCTAGGCCCCGGGCCTGGAAAACGGTGAAAGGTAGGAGAATTATAGAGGTTAGAGAAAGATTTACAAATTAATTAACTTTTTTAAAAACAATTTGTGTTTTAAAAGCAACTTTTTTTTTGCTGGAAATGTAGATTTGAAAGAAACACGCAGAAAGCGGGAAAAGAAATGAAAAGTTTGGAATCAAGATGGCGACTCACCTCGGTTCAGAACGATGAGGCCCGCCCACACAGGCACCGATTGGTCGACCGTCAGGTCACCGAAGCGTAGGATTGGTCAATCGTCCCGTCACTCGACGTAGGAGGGCCTCGGCCGCACGCGCCAGCAACCCGGTGTACGATTGGTTGACCTCGAGGTCACTCTGTCGCTAATGAGCGGATAATGAGATGCTAATGAGCGGAATGTTGAACGTTTTTCGGATACCGCGGGCACGATTTTTGTCCGGCCAAAACGTAAATATGCTTACGACCGTTTCGGAACGGTAAGCTTTCTTTCGACGTAACGCACGCGTAGGTACGCCCTATAACTTTCGAGCGCATATCCGGACAGACGCACACGTGAGGACAGACAGACAGATAGGAGACAGATAGACAGACAGAAAGAAGTATCCGTTTATATATATAGATACTAGCTGAAGTGCCCGGCGGTGCCGAGGGTCTTTTGAGGGCATGTTGTTGTTGGAAGAGAGAGAGCGACTCGGGGGGAAGAGAGAGAGCGACTGGGGGGAAGATAGATAGTGACTGGGGGGAAGAGAGAGCGCGACTGGGGGGAAGGGGAGGGGGGAAACGGGAGTGGAGGGGAGGGGGGAAATGGGGGAGGGGGGAAAGGGGGAGGGGGGAAAGGGGGAGGGGGTGTAAGTGGAGGGGAGGGGGGAAAGGGGAGGGGAAGGGGGGAGGGGGAAGCGGAGGGGGAGAAAGTGGAGGGGGGAGGGAAGGGGGGAAAGGGTAGGGTAGGGAGGGAAGGGGGGAAAGGGTAGGGTAGGGGGGGAAGGGGTAGGGGAGGGGGAGGGGGGAAAGGGGAGGGAAGGGGGGAAAAGGGGAGGGAAGTGGAAGGAGGGGGGGAAGGGGAAGGAAGGGGGAAGGAAGGGGTGGAAGTGGAGGGAAGGGGGGGAAAGGGAGGAAAAGGGAGGGGGGAGAGAGGTAGGGCAGAGGGGTGGGGAGTGGGGGGAGGGGGAGGAGGGGGGAGGGGGAGCGGGGGGGAGGGGAAGAGGAGGAGGGGAGGGGAGGGGAGGGGTGGGGAGAGGAGGGGGAGGGGAGGGGGATAGAGGAGGGGAGGGGTGGGGGAGGTGGGGAAGGAGGGGGGGGAGAAAGGGAGGGGGGAGCCAGCAGCCTCTTCTCCCCTCTGCCGGCGATGGCTCCGCTGAGCTCCGTGCCGGCCCACGCACTGACATGCCGAGCACAGCGCCCGGTCAGCTCGAGCCCCGCCTTCCGAGGCCGGGCCTGAGACGGCCGATTGCAGCTGGCCGGGCCCAGTTGCCTTGGTAACCCTCCTCCCCTCTCCGACTCCCGATTTCCGGGCCTGGGGCCTGAGCGGCCGGATTGCAGCTGGCGAGCCCGGTTGCCGGGGTAACCCTCTCCGCTCCCCCTCCCCTCGCGAGCCCCGGTTGCCTTGGTAACCCTCCTCCCCTCTCCGCCTCCCCGGTTTGCCTTGGTAACCCTCCTCCCCTCTCCGCCTCCGATCTCCGGACCTGGGCCTGAGCGGCCGATTGCGGCTGGCGAGCCCGGTTGCTGGGGTAACACTCTCCGCTCCCCCTCCCCTCCCGAGCCCCGCCCCCCCCCCCGAATGAACCGCCAGGAGCTTGCAGTGAGCCCAGCCAGCCTTTACCAAGATGGCTGGCCGCTGGTTCGGAATCGGGCCCGGTGGTGGGGTGAGGGGTGGGAGGAGCTTGCCACAAAACAATTGCCTAGGGTCCAGCATGGCTGGCAACAGACGCCCAGGCTTCGAGGCCTACCTGCAAAAACGGGGAAAGGTAGGAAAATTAATGAGATGAGATAAAAGATGCGGCATTGCGGCTCGGGAGGGGAGGGGGAGCGGAGAGGGTTACCCCGGCAACAGGGCTCGCCAGCCGCAATCGGCCGCTCAGGCCCAGGCCCGGAGATCGGGAGGCGGAGAGGGGAGGAGGGTTACCAAGGCAACCGGGGCTCGGGAGGGGGGGGAGCGGAGAGGGTTATCCCGGCAACCGGGCTCGCCAGCCGCAATGCCGCATCTTTTATCTCAGTGCGGCATCGGCAGCGGGTGGAGGCGGAGCAGCGTGGCAGAGCGACTGCAAGAGGCCCCAGAGGCTCAGGTAGGCCTCAGTGCGGCATCGTCAGCGGGTGGAGGCGGAGCAGCGCGGCAGAGCGACTACAAGAGGCCCCAGAGGCGCAGGTAGGCCTCAGTGCGGCATCGTCAGCGGGTGGAGGCGGAGCAGCGCGGCAGAGCGACTACAAGAGGCCCAAGTAGGCCTCAGTGCGGCATCGGCAGCGGGTGGAGGTGGAGCAGCGCAGCAGGGCGACTACAAGAGGCCCCAGAGGCTCAGGTAGGCCTCAGTGCGGCATCGCAGCGGGTGGAGGCGGAGCAGCGCGGCAGATCGAATACAAGAGGCCCCAGAGGCTCAGGTAGGCCTCAGTGCGCCATCGGCAGCGGGTGGAGGCGGAGCAGCGCGGCAGAGCGACTACAAAAGGCCCCAGAGGCTCAGGTAGGCCTCACCAACCTCCAATCTCAGGCAAGGAGAGAGGTAAAAAGTATTCAAGGTGTGACGTCACCACAATACAGGTAGGTGATTGGTTGGACTATTTCTCTCGTTTTAAAACTTTATGTCTGTGGTTTATAGTTTTTAAGGTTGCTGTGGTGTACCAAGGCCTTTCTGGTGCAGAGTGACTGTTGGTAAACCATTTAACTGGTGTAATTAGAGGGATTGATTTAATTTAAATCCAATTAATTAAAGGGGATACTAGCATCTAAAATCGGGCAGAGGGTGTCCATAACTAACAATAAAAAATTTAATTAATTACATAGAATGGAGCAGGTGATGTGTTACTGTTGCGAGATGTGGGAGCCGGTGAACCCCATTGAGGCTCACGGTGATTACGTCTGTGACAAGTGTCTGCTGCTACAGGAACTCCAGCTCCATGTTGATGAGCTGGAGTCTGAGCTTCAGACACTGCGACACAACAGGGAGGGGGAGAAGTACCTGGACTCTGTGTATCAGGAGGTGGTCACACCTATGAAGTTAATTAATTCAGATGTAGCCCATGGTCAGGGACAGGATGGTGTGACTACGAGTGAGGCAGGTACGGGGATCCAGGTGTTAGAGCTGGAGGAGCCGCAGCCCTTGCTCTTGACCAACAGGTTCGAGGTTCTTACTCCCTGTGGGGACAGGAGCAGGGACTGCAGGGAGGATGAGCAACCTGGCCACAGCACCGTGGAACGGGGGGCCATTCAAGAGGGGGGAGTAAATAGAAATGTTGTAGTGGTAGGGGATAGTATTAGGGGGATAGAGTTCTCTGCAGCCGAGAATGAGAGTCCCGAAGGCTGTGTTGCCTACCCGGTGCCAAAGTTAAGGACATCTCCTCTGGGCTGGAAAGAAACTTGCAGTGGGAGGGGGTGGATCCAGTTGTCATGGTCCATGTTGGTACAAACGACGTAGATAGGACTAGGAATCCGGTTCTGTTAAAGGAGTATGAGCAGCTAGGGGTCAAATTAAAAAACAGAACCTCAAGGGTAATGATCTCTGGATTATTACCTGAGCCACGAGCGAATTTGGCTAGGACAAATAAAATTAGAGAGTTAAATGCGTGGCTCAAAGACTGGTGTGGGAGAAATGGGTTTTGCTTCCTGGGACACTGGCACCAGTACTGGGGCAGGAGGGAGCTGTTCCGTTGGGATGGGCTTCACTTGGCCAGTGCTGGGACTAGAGCCCTGGCGGATCATATAACTAGGGCTGTAGAGAGGGCTTTAAACTAACTAGTGGGGGGGAGGTTCCTAGAGAGCAAATAATAAAAATGACAACAGAGAAGGTCATAGACTTAGGTAGCAGTGGGGAAATTAAAAACCAGAGCGTGTCAGGAAGGGGCAGAACATAAGAACATAAGAAATAGGAGCAGGAGTAGGCCAATCGGCCCCTTGAGCCTGCTCCGCCATTCAATAAGATCATGGCTGATCTGATCCTAACCGCCAATCCACTATCACAGAACCATCTCCTGAATCTAACAGAATTAGACACACGAAATAGGAGCAGGATCAGGCTACACGGCCCCTGGGCCCACTCCGCTACCCACAGGGCCATGACCGATCCGAACCTAGACTGATGTCCAAATTCCAAATGTCCAAAGGTATGGAGTAAAAGGTAAAGTAATAAAAAGGGCAAAAGCAGGAACTAAGTGTCACAAAACATATTTGAAAGTTCTCTTTCTGAATGCACATAGCATTCGTAACAAAATAGACGAGTTAATGGCACAAATAACTACATATGGGTATGATCTTGTGGCCATTACAGAAACATGGCTGCAGGGTGACAATGCCTGGGAATTAAACATACCAGGTTATTTAATGATCAGGAAGGACAGGCAGGAAGGGGAGGTGGGGTGGCTATGTTAATAAAGGAAGGAATCAGTGTAATACAGAGAAATGATATTGGGTCAAAAGATCAGGATAATGAAACAGTTTGGGTGGAGGTAAGGAATAATAAGGGGAAAAAAACACTAGTGGGCGTAGTCGATAGGCCTCTGAACAGTTGCAACTCTGTTGGACGGAGTATCAATCAGGAAATAGTTGAGGCTTGTAATAAGGGAGCATCTATAATTATGGGGGATTTTAACTATCATATTAATTGGACAAATCAAATTGGGCAGGGCTGCCTTGAGGATGAGTTCATTGAGTGTATTAGGGATGGGTTTCTTGAGCAGTATGTAACTGAACCGACCAGGGGGCAAGCAACCTTAGATCTGGTCCTGTGTAACGAGACAGGATTAATTAAAAATGTCCTAGTAAAGGATCCCCTTGGAATGAGTGACCATAACATGGTTGAATTCCATATTCAATTAGAGGGTGAGAAGGTTGGATCTCAAACAAGCATGCTAAGCTTGAATAAAGGAGACTATGAAGGTATGAGAGCGGAATTGAGTAGAGTGGATTGGGAAAATAGATTAAAGGGTAAGATGATACATGATCAGTGGTGTACATTTAAGGAGTTATTTTACAACTTCCAAAAAATATATATTCCACTGAGAAGAAAAGGGTGTAAAAGAAAAGACAGCCATCCGTGGCTAAGTAAAGAAATTAAGGATAGTATTCGACTAAAAACAAGGGCATATAAGGTAGCCAAATCTAGTGGGAGGATAGAGGATTGGGAAAACTTTAAAAGACAGCAAAAAATAACAAAAAGATTGATTAAGAAAGGGAAGATAGACTATGAAAGTAAATTAGCAAAAAATATAAAAACAGATAGTTTAAAAGTTTAAAAAGAAAAAGGGTGGCTAAAGTAAATGTTGGTCCCTTAGAGGATGAGACCGGGAAATTAATGGTGGGAAATATGGAGATGGCAAAAACACTGAATGAATATTTTGTATCAGTCTTTACAGTAGAAGACACTAAGAATATCCCAACACTGGACAAACAGGGGGCTATAGTGGGGGAGGAGCTAAACACGATCAAAATCACTAAGGAAGTGGTACTCGGTAAAATAATGGGACTCAAGGCGGATAAATCACCTGGACCTGATGGCTTACATCCTAGGGTCTTGAGGGAAGTGGCGGTAGGGATTGTGGATGCATTGGTAATAATTTTCCAAAACTCCCTGGACTCAGCAAAGGTCCCGGCAGACTGGAAAACTGCTAATGTAACACCCTTATTTAAAAAGGGCAGTAGACAGAAGGCTGGAAACTATAGACCAGTTAGCCTAACATCTGTGGTAGGTAAAATATTGGAGTCCATTATTAAGGAGACAGTAACAGGACATTTGGATAATCATAATTTAATAGGACAAAGTCAGCATGGTTTTATGAAGGGGAAGTCATGTTTGACAAATTTGCTGGAGTTCTTTGAGGAAGTAACATATAGGGTGGATAAAGGGGAACCAGTGGACGTAGTGTATTTAGACTTCCAAAAGGCATTTGACAAGGTGCCACACAAAAGATAATTGCTTAAGATAAAAAATCACGGGATTGAGGGTAATATTCTGGCATGGATAGAGGATTGGCTATCTAACAGAAGGCAGAGAGTTGGGATAAATGGTTCATTCTCGGACTGGCAATCAGTAACTAGTGGTGTTCCACAGGGATCAGTGCTGGGTCCCCAACTTTTTACAATCTATATTAACGATTTGGAGGAGGGGACCGAGTGTAACATATCAAAGTTTGCAGATGATACTACGATGGGAGGGAAAGTAGTGAGTGAGGAGGACATAAAAAACCTGCAAGGGGACATAGACAGGCTAAGTAAGTGGGCAGAGATTTGGCAGATGGAATACAATACTGGAAAGTGTGAGGTTATGCACTTTGGCAGGAAAAATCGTAGAGCAAGTTATTATCTTAATGGCAAGAAACTGGAAAGTACTGAAGTACAAAGGGATCTGGGGGTCCTGGTGCACGAAACTCAAAAGGTTAGTATGCAGGTGCAGCAAGTGATTAAGAAGGCCAATGGAATGTTGGCTTTCATTGCTAGGGGGATAGAATATAAAAATAGGGAGGTATTGCTTCAGTTGTACAAGGTATTGGTGAGACCGCACCTGGAATACTGCATACAGTTTTGATGTCCATACTTAAGAAAAGACATACTTGCTCTCAAGTCAGCACAAAGAAGGTTCACTCGGTTAATCCTGGGGATGAGGGGATGGACATATGAGGAGAGGTTGAGTAGATTGGGACTCTACTCATTGGAGTTCAGAAGAATGAGAGGCGATCTTATTGAAACATATAAGATTGTGAAGGGGTTGGATCGGGTGGATGCGGGGAGGGTGTTCCGGGCCCGGTTGCCTTGGTAACCCTCCTCCCCTCTCCACCTCCCGATATCCGGGACTGGGCCTGAGCGGCTTCAGACGGCCGATTGCGGCTGGTGAGACCTATTGCCGGGGTAACCCTCTCTGCTCCCGCTCCCCGAGCCCCGCCCCCCGCGGCTAACCTGCTCGCTTCCCTCTGGCTGCGCTCTGTGTGGAGGTGCGCGTGCGCCGTGCAGCACGTGCACGAATGAAGCACGAGGAGCTTGCAGTGAGCCCAGCCAGCCTTTACCAAGATGGCTGGCCGCTGGTTCGGACTCGGGCCCAGCAGGGGGGTGTGGGGTGAGGGGTGGGAGGAGCTTGCCACAAAACAATTGCCTAGGGTCCAGCATGGCTGGCAACAGACGCCCAGGCTTCGAGGCCTACCTGCAAAAACGGGGAAAGGTAGGAAAACTAATGAGATTAGATAAAAGATTTAGAAAGTAATTAACTTTTTTTAAAAAGAATATGGGCTAGAAATTTACTTTGGGCCCGCCAGCTGGCTTGCGCCCGCTGGAAATTCAGTTTCAGCGCCCCAAGTCGAAGCCGACCGCAATTCAAGGGTGTGGCTGCCCCCGCTTGGGGCGCTGAAACTGAATTTCGGCGCGCTAGGTGCTGCAGCGCCACCCGCTGCGGAGCGGCAGGCTGCGGTACTGCAGGCCTTCCTCCTTCTCTTAAGGGGGAGGTGCCTGCAACTCTGAGATCGCCGCTCGCTTGTGCCGGCAAATGAGCCCGGCACCACGGAGAAGTGCCGGGCTCCCGGAAAGCAGCCAGCAATGCCGCGGCAGGGGGGTGGTGGAGGAGGCCGGGGAAGGAGGTGCGGGCAGGCGGCCGCCGAAAAAGCGGCTGGCCGCACCTCCGCCTTAACTCACCCCAATAAGGCTGCAGGACGGCCCCGGTTGCTGAACGTTGTTTGCGGCCGCTGCGGAAGAGGCGGCCGCAACTAATTATGGGGGTCGGGCCAGTAGCGGGGCGGAACCGGGGCACTGCGCACACCGATGACGTCATCGGTGTCAGCGCAGCGCTACCAGCTACCGCCGCCATTAACGCAGCGCTGAATATCAGCGCAAGCTCCTCTAGTGGTGCAGAAGCCCTCTTTGGGCGGAAACTGGGCGCAATGCCCACTGAATTTCTAGGCCTATGTGTTTTAAAAGTGTGGTAAACCACGTTCACTATCGTATCACTGTTAGTAGTTAGCACTGTTCACCACTGTTCGTTATAACTGTATCACTGACCACTATTGTATCACGGTACGAGGTCGCCTCTTGCCACACTGCTATACCTGGGATGACCACTGCCGACTCCGCCTTGGCTCCACCCACCAGGCCAGGTATAAAGGTGAGCGACTGGCTGGTATTCCTCCTGCTTGGATCGGATCACCCACGAGAGTGGGCTGTTATTTAGTCAATAAAAACCTTTAGTCACCTTCGTAACTCTTCGCCTTTTATTGGAGGAATTGATAGGTATATCAATTTTATTGACTAAATTTAATGATGTCCGACAACGAGTCACAACCGGCGGAGGAGCCACCAGCGCAGCTCCCAGGAGCACAGCCACACCAGCCAGCTTGGCTGCGAGCCCTCAGACCGCCGTACCTGGACCTGAACCCACGAGCAGCAAACTCAGCCGCAGACTTTAAACACTGGCTGGTCTGCTTCGAATCATACCTGAGAGAATCCAGCGTTCCTCAGGCATCCAAACTAAGTGTCCTGCAGGCACAACTGAGCCCGAGAGTATACACTCTCATCGAGGACATGACTACCTACGAGACCGCCATCAACCTGCTGAAACAGAAGTACCGGACCCCGGTAAACTACATGTACGCTAGGCACCTCCTAAGATCACGGCCGCAACAGCCAGGAGAATCAGTAGCCGAATTCTCACAGGCGCTATATGCACTCGCCAGGAACTGTGACTTTAAATCGGTGTCGGCAGCCGAAAATACTGAAGATAATATCCGCGACGCATTCCTGAAAGGCCTACGGTCCGAGTACTCACGGCAAAGACTGCTGGAAGCTAAAGACCTCAGCATGGAAAAAGCTGAAGCCCTCGCTATCTCCCTGGAAGTGGCCCACCAAGATCAGGAAGCATTCACCAGGTACTGCTCGCGACCCTGGGACTCGGGCCCGACCCCTACCACAGCACCCTTCCCAGCGCCGCCCCCGGGACCTACCTCTGCGTCGGCGTCCCGGACTCGACCGGCCCCGCCACCCCCGGCACCGGCCCCGACATCGGGCATCCGCGATCGGGCCGCCGGCTGTTTTTTTTGTGGCCAGGAGAAGCACCCGAGGTCGCGCTGCCCAGCCAAGAACTCCATATGTAAAACCTGCCTGAAGAAAGGCCACTTCTCCAAGGCCTGCAGGAGCGGATCCTCAGAGGCCAGCAGTGCCGCATGCGAACTATGGGGGCGGCCATCTTCGTTTAGGGCAACTGAGGCCAGCATCCCCACACATGAGTCATGGGGGCGGCCATCTTTGTTTAGGGCAACTGAGGCCAGCATCCCCACACATGAGTCATGGGGGCGGCCATCTTTGATTAAGGCAACCGACCCCAATAGTGCCTCATGGGGCCCTACCTCGTGGGAGACGCCATTTTACTCACCACGCCCGACCGCCTCGCCCGCAGATGACAACGACTCGCTCAGCTACACACTAGCTTCCGTCACCCTGGACCAAGCCCGCCCGCACCATCTGTCCAAGTCAATGATGGACATCAAAGTGAACGGCCACGCCACGACCTGCCTGTTCGACAGCGGAAGCACGGAGAGCTTCATCCACCCAGACACGGTGAGCCACTACTCCCTCTCTGTCCTACCAACGCGCAGCCGAATCTCGATGGCATCGAGGTCCCACGCCACGGACATCAGCGGCTACTGTGTCGTGACCCTGTCGGTTAAGGGCACGGAGTATAAAAACTTTAAACTCCTCGTCCTCCCCCATCTCTGCGCTGCCGTCCTACTAGGGCTGGACTTCCAATCCCACCTCCAAAGCGTAACCCTAGCATACGGTGGACCCCTCCCCCCACTCACAGTCAACAACCAGCAAACGTTAAACCGCCCACCGCGTAACACCTGCAGCCTCTCCACCCTCAAGGTCCCGCCACCCTCTCTGTTTGCTAACCTTACCCCTGACTGCAAACCCGTCGCTACCAAAAGCAGGCGGTATAGCGCCGGGGACAGAGCCTTCATTAGCTCTGAGGTGCGGCGCCTCCTGAAAGAGGGCATTATCGAGGGGAGCAGCAGCCCCTGGCGTGCCCAGGTCGTAGTCGTAAAGACCGGCGATAAAAACCGCCTGGTCATCGACTACAGCCAGACCATAAACAGATATACCCAGCTGGACGCATACCCCCTCCCCTGCATATCTGACATGGTCAATCAGATTGCACAGTATAAAGTATTCTCGACCATCGACCTGAAGTCGGCCTACCACCAACTCCCTATCCACCCTGAGGACCGCCAGTATACCGCCTTCGAGGCGAATGGGCGCCTATACCACTTCCTTAGGGTCCCCTTCGGTGTCACTAATGGGGTCTCGGTCTTCCAAAGGGAGATGGACCAGATGGTTGACCAGAACGAACTGCAGGCTACATTCCCCTACCTAGATAACGTCACTATCTGCGGCCGCGACCAGCAGGAACATGACGCGAATCTGGAGAAATTCCTCCGTACGGCCCAACGGCTGAACCTCACCTACAATAAGGAGAAATGCGTGTTTAACACCACGCGCCTTGCCATCCTCGGCTGCGTAGTGGAGAACGGAATCATCGGCCCCGACCCAGAAAGAATGCGCCCCCTCATGGAGCTACCCCTCCCCCACTGCCCTAAAGCACTTAGGAGAACCCTGGGGCTTTTCGCCTACTATGCCCAATGGGTACCCAATTACGCGGACAAAGCCAGACCCCTCCTGAAAGCCACTTCCTTCCCCCTCACGGAGGAGGCGTGCGCGGCCTTCTCCCTCATTAAGGGAGACATAGCCAAGGCCACGATGCACGCAGTGGACGAGTCCATCCCCTTTCAGGTGGAGAGCGACGCATCCGACTTCGCCTTAGCCGCCACCCTAAACCAGGAGGGGAGGCCAGTGGCCTTCTTCTCAAGGACCCTACAGGGCCCCGAGATCCGACATTCGTCGGTCGAGAAAGAGGCCCAGGCGATCGTGGAGGCAGTACGGCGCTGGAGGCACTACCTGGCAGGCAAACGATTTACCCTCCTCACCGACCAGCGTTCGGTGGCTTTCATGTTTAATAACAAGCTGAAGGGCAAAATCAAGAATGACAAGATTTTGAGATGGAGAATCGAGCTCTCCACCTACGATTATGAGATCTTGTACCGGCCAGGCAAGCTGAACGAATCCCCTGATGCCCTTTCACGAATGACATGCGCCAGCGCGCATATCGATAGGCTTCAGACCCTCCACGACCAGCTCTGCCACCCCGGAGTCACCAGACTCTACCATTTCATTAAGGCCCGCAACCTGACCTACTCCATCGAGGAGGTCAGGACCATGACCAGGAACTGCCAGACCTGTGCGGAGTGCAAACCGCACTTCTATAGGCCGGACCGAGCAAGCCTGATCAAGGCCACCCGCCCCTTCGAGCGCCTGAGCATCGACTTTAAGGGGCCCCTCCCGTCCTCTGACCGTAATGTGTACTTCCTCAACATCGTTGATGAGTACTCCCGTTTCCCCTTTGCCTTCCCCTGCCCCGACATGACCAGTAGCACGGTCATTAAGTGCCTGAATGCCCTCTTCGCCTTGTTCGGGTTCCCGAACTATATACACAGCGACCGGGGCTCCTCCTTCATGAGCGAGGAACTCCGGCAATTCCTCCTAGAGAGAGGTATTGCAGCAAGCAGGACCACCAGCTACAACCCCAGAGGTAACGGTCAGGTGGAAAGAGAGAACGCGACGGTATGGAAGGCCGTCCTCTTAGCCTTAAAGTCTAAGGGCCTCCCAACCTCCCGCTGGCAAGAAGTCCTCCCGACAGCGCTGCACTCCATCCGGTCATTACTTTGCACGGCCACTAACACCACCCCCCATGAACGAATGTTCGTTTTCCCCAGGAAGTCGACTACGGGAACCACTCTACCAACCTGGCTGACCGCCCCGGGGCCGGTCTGGCTGCGGAAACACGTGAGGACCCATAAAACGGACCCCCTGGTCGAGAGGGTGAACCTCCTGCAACGCCAACCCCCCAGTACGCCTATGTGGCGTACCCAGACGGGCGGGAGGACACTGTCTCCCTACGAGACCTCGCACCCTCAGCCGATCCGGAAACAACAGCCGCCAACCACCCCCCCAACCTCAGTCCAGGTAGACGGCATGCCGGAACCCCACGAGCCCTCGCCGACCACGGGCAAACACCAGCATCAACACCGGATAAGGCACCAGCACCGGATAAGGCAACACCACCGCTGCGGCGATCGGAGAGGCTTACGAAGCCTCCGGACAGACTGACCTACCAGAATTGGTAGTACACTTCACCCCGCCGGACTTAATTCTAAAACAAGGGGTGAATGTGGTAAACCACGTTCACTATCGTATCACTGTTAGTAGTTAGCACTGTTCACCACTGTTCGTTATAACTGTATCACTGACCACTATTGTATCACGGTACGAGGTCGCCTCTTGCCACACTGCTATACCTGGGATGACCACTGCCGACTCCGCCTTGGCTCCACCCACCAGGCCAGGCTATAAAGGTGAGCGACTGGCTGGTATTCCTCCTGCTTGGATCGGCATCACCCACGAGAGTGGGCTGTTATTTAGTCAATAAAAACCTTTAGTCACCTTCGTAACTCTTCGCCTTTTATTGGAGGAATTGATAGGTATATCAAAAAGCGACTTTTTTTTTAAAGACGCAGAAAGCGGGAAAAATAAATGAAAAGTTTGGAATGAAGATGGCGGCGACTCACCTCGGTTCAGAACGATAAGGCCCGCCCACACATGCACCCATTGGTCGACCGTCAGGTCACCGAAGCGTAGGATTGGTCAATTGTCCCGTCACTCGATTCTAGGAGGGCCCGCCTGCACGCGCCAGGAACCCGCCCCCGCCACGCAGCGATTGGTCAACCGTCGGGTCGCTCGACCGTACGATTGGTTGACCTCGACGTCACTCAATGCTAATGAGCAGATAATGAGCGGAATTTTGAACGTTTTTTGGATACCGCGGGCACAATTTTTGTCTCACCGAAATGTAAATACGCTTACGACCGTTCCGGAATCGTAAGCTTTCTTTTGATGGAACGCACGTGTAGGTACGCTCTATAACTTTAGAGTGTATAGCCGGACAGACAAACCGAAGGACAGACAGACAGAACGACTGTCTCTATATATTAA
>NC_140993.1:1688249-1710077 GCF_052327205.1 Somniosus microcephalus
GAGAGGGGGGATGGGAGGGGGGCAGGAAGGGGAGAGGGGAGGGGAGGGGGGATGTGGGGGGAGAAAGGGAGGGGGGGAGCTAGCAGACCCGATGTCTCCGCGGAGCTCCGTGCCACCCCACGCACTGATATGGCTCAGCCCGAGCCCCGCCCTCCCGAGCACCGGCCTCCTGAGCCCCACCCTCCCGCTCTCCGGAGCCCCGCCCTCCCGCTCTCCCCGAGCCCCGCCCTCCCGAGCCCACGCTGCCGCCCTCCCGAGCTCCACCCCCCCGAGCCCCGCGCTCGCCGCTCTCCCAAGCCCCGAGCCCCACGCGCACGCCCTCCCGTGCTCCGCCTTCCCGAGCCCCCGCCCCCCGCCCGAGCCGGCTTCAAGACCAGAGAGATGCCGCCGCGCAACCTACCGCGTGAGGCCCGGCCGGACTCAAGTCGCGCTCCAGGTGGAAGATGACGCGGACGCTGACTCCGCCCCCGCCCGCCTTTACTAAGATGGCGGTGGTGGCGACGCTCGGCTCAGGCCCGCCCCCTTCAGCCTTCACAAAGATGGCGGCGATCGCTGGCCTTTTGTCGATCGCGACGGGAGGCGCCTAGCCCGGGCGTGGCTGGTCAACAGACGCCTAGGCTTTGAGGCCTGGAAAAACGGTGAAAGGTAGGAAAATTATAGAGGTTAGACAAAAGAGTTACAATTTAATTAACTTTTTTTAAAAACAATTTGTCTTTTAAAAGCAAGTTTTTTTTTTGCTGGAAATGTAGATTTGAAAAGAAACACGCAGAAAGTGGGAAAAAATAAATGAAAAGTTTGGAATCAAGATGGCAGCGACTCACCTCGGTTCAGAACGATAAGGCCCGCCCACACACGCACCGATTGGTCGACCGTCAGGTCACCAAAGCGTAGGATTGGTCAATTGTCCCGTCACTCGACTCTAGGAGGGCTCGCCCGCAAGCGCCACGAACCTGCCCCCCGCCACGCAGCGATTGGTCCACCGTCGGTGGTCGCTCGACTGTACGATTGGTCGACCTCGATGTCACTCGATGCTAATGAGGCGGATAATGAGCGGAATGTTGAACGTTTTTTGGATACCGCAGGCGTAATTTTTGTCTGGCCGAAACGTAAATACGCTTATGACGGTTCTGGAATCGTAAGCTTTCTTTCGATGTAACACACGTGTAGGTACGCTCTATAACTTTCGAGTTTATACAATACAGACAGACAGACGGAATGACAGACAGACAGATCGACCGCTTTATATATATAGATGGATAAGATTAGATAGACTAGCTGGGGGGGGCCCGGCGTTGCCAGGGTTTTTTGGGCAGCGCGGTTTACGGCCGGCCGCTTCCGCTCCCCCGCTCTGTGGGGGGGGAGTAGAGGGGGGGGTAGGAGAGAGAGGGGGGGGAGGAGAGAGAGGGGGGGAGGAGAGAGAGGGGGGTGGAGAGGGGTGGTGGAGGAGATGGGGGGAGGAGAGAGGGGGAGGAGAGGAGGGGGGAGGAGTGAGAGGGGGAGGAGAGGGGGGGGGAGGAGAGAGAGGGGGGGGAGGAGACCGTGGCCCCAAGTGCGGCCTAGTCCGAGTGCCGGATCCGTAGCCTTTCCTGGCCGCATCACTGCCACCGGCAGCCGGGGCCGGTTGCGTCGCGTCGGGCTGACTCTGCCTGGACGGCGCACGCAAAGCCCACAACTGGGGTCTGCTCCCCTGATCAGGGGGCCTGTTGGGGCCGGCCGGCCGGGCTGGTTGACTGTCTGAAAAGATGGGCACTCTGTGCCCCTCGCCGGACCCTGCTTCCCCCTCACTCACTCCGCAAACGGCAGATGAATGCCTTGCGCTGCGGACTCCAGGTGTCCAATTTCGGTCGGGGATGGCTCGCTGGAAAGCCTCGGTTTTCCTGGTCCCGCACTCACGGCAAGAGAGAGAGGGGGAAGGAGAGAGAGAGAGGGAAGGAGAGAGAGAGAGAGGGGGAAGAAGAGAGGGAAGAGGAGAGAGAGAGAGAGAGAAGGAGAGAGTGAGGAAGGAGATACAGAAAAATCAAGATGGCCAAATTAACGGCAGTTTGAAAGATTAAGCCCCGCCCACAAACGCCATGAAACGCCCCCCGTGACGCAGCACGCTCCCCCTGTAGGATTGGTCAACCTTCACGTCACTCAATGCTAATGAGCGGATTCCCCCATATGATTGGTCAACCATCACGTCACTCAACACTAATTCCCCCGTAGGATTGGTCAACCGCTAATGAGCGGGCTAATGAGCGGAATTTTGAACGTTTTTTGTATACTGTCCAAACAAATTTTGTCTGACAAAAAAGTAAGTATGCCTATGACGCTCCCCTAATCATAAGCTTTCTTTTGATAAAACATATGTGTAGGTCCACTCTATAACGTTTGAGTGATGCCCGGACATACACACAGACACAAGGATCCTTTTTCGAGGGCATGTTGTTATTGGAAGAGAGAGAGAGCGCGACTTGGGGGAAGAGAGAGCGTGACTGGGGGAAGAGAGAGAGCGACTGGGGGGAAGAGAGAGAGTGACTGGGGGAAGAGAGAGCGGACTGGGCGGAAGAGGGGGGAAGGGGGGGAGAGGGGGGAAGAGGGGGGGAAGGGGAGGGGGAAGAGGGGGGAAGGGGAGGGGGAAGAGGGGGAAGTGGAGGGGGAAGGGGAGGGGGGAAGAGGGGGGAAGGGAGGGGGAAGAGGGGGGGAAGGAGGGGGAGAAGAGGGGGGGAAGGGGAGGGGGAGGGGAGGGGAGGGGGAAGGGAAGGGGGAGGGGGGAAGGGGAGGGGGGAGGGGAGGATGGGGAAGGGGGAGGGGAGGAGGGGGAAGGGGGAGGGGAGGGAGGGGGAGAGGGGGGGATGGGAGGGGGAGGGGGAAGAGGGGGGAGGGGAAGGGGGAGGGGGGGATGGGAAGGGGGGTGAGGGGAGGGGGGGAGGGGAGGGAGGAGAGGGAGGAGAGGGAGGGGGAAGGGGAGGGATGGGTAGAGGGGGGGAGGGGGGGAGTCCCTGAGCCCCGCCCCCGATGTCCCGAGACCCGCCCTCCGAGCGCCGATCTCCCGATGCCTGATCTCCCGAGCCCCGCCCCACCGATCTCCCGAGGCTCGCCCTCCCCATGATCTCCGGAGCCCCGCCCTCCCGCTGCGCTCTCCCGAGCCCCAAGCCCGCGCTCGCGCGCCCCTCCCGAGCTCCGCCTTCCCGAGCACCGGCCTTCGGAGCCCCGCCCTCCTGCTTTACCGCTCTCCGGAGCCCCATCCTCCCGCTGCGCTCTGCTGCGCTCTCCCGACCCCGCGCTCGCCCTCCCGAGCTCCGCCTTCCCGAGCCCCGCCCCTCGCCCGAGCCGGCTTCAAGACCAGAGAGATGCCGCCGCGCAACCTAACGCGTGAGGCCCGGCCGGACTCAAGGTCGCGCTCCGGCGGAAGATGACGTGGACGCTGACTCCCGCCCCGCCCGTCTTTACAAAGATGGCGGCTGGTGGCGACTCTCGGCTCAGGCCCGCCCCCTCCAGCCCTTCACAAAGATGGCGGTGATCGCTGGCCTTTTGTCGATCGCGACGGGAGGCACCTAGCTTGGGCGTGGCTGGTCAACAGACGCCCAGGCTTTGAGGCCTGGAAAAACGGTGAAAGAGGTAGGAAAATTATAGAGGTTAGGACAAAAGATTTACAAATGAATTAACTTTTTTTAAAAACAATTTGTCTTTTAAAATCAACTTTTTTTTTGCTGGAAATGTAGATTGAAAAGAAACACGCAGAAAGCGGGAAAAAGAAATGAAAAGTTTGGAATCAAGATGGCGGTGACTCACCTCGGTTCAGAACGATAAGGCCCGCCCACACCACGCATCGATTGGTGGACCGTCAGGTCACCGAAGCGTAGGATTGGTCAATCATCCCGTCACTCGACCGTAGGAGGGCCGCCCGCACAGCGCCAGGAACCCGCCATAACGAATAATGGTCGACCTCGACATCACTCTATTGCTAATGAGCGGATAATGAGCGGAATGTTGAACGTTTTTTGGATACCGCGGGCGCAATTTTTGTCTGGCCGAAAGGTAAATACGCTTAGGATGGTTCTGGAATCGTCAGCTTTCTTTCGATGTAACACACGTGTAGGTACGCTCTATAACTTTCGAGTTTATTCAATACAGACAGACAGACAGACGGAATGACAGACAGACATGTGTATCCTTTTATATATAGAGATAATACTAGCTGGGGGGGGCCTGGCGCTGCCAAGGCGTTTTTGGGCCGGCGAGGTTGACGGCCGGCCGCTGCCGCTCCCCCGCTCTGTGGGGGGAGGGGTGGAGAGAGAGGGGGGGAGGAGAGAGGGGGGGGAGGAGGAGAGAGGGGTGAGGGAGAGAGAGGGGGGGTGGAGGAGAGAGGGGGCGAGGAGAGAGAGGGGGGAGGAGAGGGGGGGGAGGAGAGAGAGGGGGGGAGGAGAGGGGGGACTGGGGAGGAGAGAGGGGTGGGGAGGGATAGACCGCGGCCCCGAGTGCGGCCTAGTCCGAGTGCCGGATCCACGGCCTTTCCTGGCCGCATCACTGCCACCGGCAGCCGGGGCGGGTCGCATCGCGTCGGGCTGACTCTGCCTGGACGGCGCACGCCAAGCCTACAGGGGGCGCTCTCCCCTGATCAGGGGCCTGTCGGGCCGGCCGGCTGGCTGGTTGACTGTCTGAAAAGACAGGCTCTCGGTGCTCTCGCCGGGTCCTGCTTCCCCCTCACTCACTCCGCAAACGGCAGACGAACGCCTTTCACTGCGGACTCCAGGTGTCCGATTTTGGTCGGGGATGGCTCGTTGGAAAGCCCCGGTTTTCCCAGTCCACACTCACGGCAAGAGAGAGAGTGGGAAGGAGAGAGAGAGAGGAGAAGAGAGGAGAGGAAGAGGAGAGAGAGAGAGAGAGAGGAGAGAGAGTGAGGGAAGGAGATGCAGAAAAATCAAGATGGCCGAATTAACGGCAGTTTGAGAGATTAAGCCCCACCCACAAACGCCATGAAATGCCCCCCACGATGCAGCGCACTCACCCCCCGTATGATTGGTCAACCATCCCGTCACTCAACGCTAATTTCCCACGTAGGATTGGTCAATCGCTAATGAGCGGGCTAATGAGCGGAATTTTGAACGATTTTTGTATACTGTCCGAACAATTTTTGTCTGACCAAAAAGGAAATACACCTATGACGCTCCCCTGATCATAAGCTTTCTTTTGCTGTAACATATGTGTAGGTACGCTCTATAGCTTTTGAGTGATGCCCGGACATACACACAGACAGAACGATCCTTTTATATATATAGACTAGCTGGAGTGCCCGGCAGTGCCGAGGGATTTTGAGGGCATGTTGTTGTTGGAAGAGAGAGTGAGAGAGGGAAAGAGAGGAGGGGGAAGGAGAGAGAGAGAAAGGGGGAAGGAGAGAGAGAGAAAGGGGGAAGGAGAGAGAGAGAGAGAGAGAGAGGAGGGGGAAGGAGAGAGAGGGGGAAGGAGAGAGAGAGAGGGGGAAGGAGAGAGAGAGAGAGGGGCAAGGAGAGAGAGAGAGAGGGGGGAAGGAGAGAGAGAGAGGGGGAAAGAACATAAGAACATAAGAACATAAGTGTTGTGTCCGTGTGTTAATAGAGACACTGAAGGCAGGAGTTGGTTTCACAGGTGTTTACTGAACAAAGTCTGGAGGTGAACTAACTGATACAACACAATATACAGGCTTATATAGCCCGAGTGGCCCTTACCGGCATTACAGTACACAGTGGACTCTTAAAGGCACATACACTACAATTCCTCCCCTTTTAGCCAACCAGTACATAATATTTTAAGTAATCATTAATTACATGTTACAAGAACAATAATCTACACATTGCTGCAGTTAATCAATTATAAGTCAGTCTCTCGTGAGGCTTCCTGACTCGGTCCGGATAACGCCTCGGTGGTGTAGTAGTTTCTGGTGGTGTAGTAGGTTCTTTTGGCAAGGCTGATTCGGCTTGAATGCCAGTGTCGGGTTCATCTGGTTCCAGTATCACCGGATCGGGGGTAGATACTATGGGTAACTCTACTTCATCATTAGTCTTATAGAGTTGTGGTGTAGGTTGTCCCTTTCTGGATGACTCTATGATTTGGTCAGCATGGCGCCTTATTATGCTTTCTCCAATGTCCACGGTATACATCAGCGGTCCTAGTCGTGTGCAAATAGCTCCAGGCTGCCATTTCTCGGTACGGTAGTCCCGGGCCAAAACTTGTTGATCTATCTGGAAGGTTCTAGTTGGCCTTTCATTCATGCCTTGAAATTGTCGGTTCTCCACGTCCCATCTGATGTTTGGCTTGATCAAATCCAGCCGGCATCTTAGGCTTCTATTGAAGAACATCATGACGGGAGTTTGGTTGGTAACCATATGTGTTGCATTCCTGTATGCAAACAAGAAGTTATCTACCTTATGCTGAAGTTTTATGTCTTCATTACACATGGCCTTTATGGCCTTCTTGAAGGTCTGGACAAACCTTTCAGCCAATCCATTGGTGGCGGGATGGTATGGGGTGGACGTGTAGTGCTTAACCCCATTGTTTTTTAAGAACTTCCTGAATTCTTCGGACACAAATTGCGGTCCATTATCAGAACAGATCGGTTCAGGCAGTCCATCCCTGGCAAATATGGTCCTTAATACTGTGATTAAGAACATTGAGTCCATAAATGGACCAGCAAAGTCGATGTGTACCCTTTGCCATGGAGATGAGGGCCACTCCCATGGATGTAGAGGGGCTTGTGGTGGAGCGTTTTGGACCTTCTGGCATCCTAGGCAGCTCCTGGTCATTTCTTCGATGTCTCCATCGATACCTGGCCACCATACAAACGCCCTGGCTAGGTTCTTCATTTTCACTCCACCCAGATGCCCCTCGTGAAGCTCCTTTAGAACTTTATCCTGGAGTTGGGTGGAATCACCACTCTGGATCCACACATCAAGGTTCCTCGGCACACTGACAGCTGTTCTCTTCTTTGCGAGAATGCTGGCAACAGTGGTTCGCCATGTGCTGGCCATCCCTTCACTGTTAAATCGTAGACTCGTGAGAGAGTCGGGACATTTTTCGTTTCCCTTTCAATGGCAGAATTTGTTACTGGTAGACATTCGACTATGGTAGATTGGACCATCTCTACTGGGTCTACTGTAGGTGCCTCTTCTACCGTTGGCAACGGTAGGCGCGATAAACCGTCAGCATTCCCATGCTGTTTTGATCCTTTGTATTCTATGTCATATTGGTGTGCCCCTAGAAAAAGGGACCACCTCTGTAGCCTTTGCGCTGTCATAATGAGAACACCCTTTTTAGGGTTGAATATGGAGATGAGGGGTTGATGGTCAGTCAACAAGGTAAATTTTTGTCCATGTAGGTAATGGTTGAATTTCTTCACTCCCCATACCAGGCTGAGTGCTTCCCTGTCGATTTGGGCATAGTTACGCTCAACTGAGTTCAATGAGCGTGACGCAAAAGCTATCGGCCTTTCCGAGCCATCAGGGAATCTATGCGATAATACCACTCCTACGCCGTAAGGGGATGCATCGCACGCCAGTCTGATTGGCAGTGATGGGTTGTAATGAGCCAAAACTTCCTTGGACGTGATTAAGTCTTTGCATTTATGGAAGGCACGTTTACAGTCTTCGCTCCATTTCCAAATTACTCCTGTTTGTAGCAGTTCATTAAGAGGGTGCAGAAGAGTTGGTAAGTTCGGTAAAAATTTATGATAGTAATTTATTAATCCCAGGAACAACCTTAATTGTGAAACATTTTCAGGTGCTGGGACTTTTATGACCGCTTCAATTTTTTCAGGTGACTTATGCAACCCTATCTTCTTAATTATGTGGACACAATGTGATATTTGATTCTGGAAAAATTCGCACTTGGGGCGATTTGCTCATAGGCCCCATTCTCTCAGCCTAGTGAGCACCTGCTCCAAATTGGCAAGGTGCTCATTGTCATTTTCTCCTGTTACAAGGATGTCGTCTAGGTAGCATTGAGTCCCCGGAATCCCTCGGAGGGCTTGCTCCATAGCTCTTTGCCAGATAGCTGGAGCGGATGCTACTCCGAAAACCAGTCGATTGTACTGGTACAGGCCTTTGTGTGTATTTATCGTGAGATACTTTTTAGAGGCCTCTTCAACCTCCATCTGTAGATATGCCTGTGCCAAGTCAATTTTGGTGAAACGTTTCCCTCCGGATAGTGAGGCGAAAATATCTTCTATCCTCGGAAGAGGATACTGTACCGTGTGAAGGACCGGGTTTACAGTCACCTTGAAGTCTCCACAGATGCGAATTTTTCTCTGCTCTTCAGATTTATCATTATTCAACGTTTTCTTCATGACTGGGACGATGGGTGTTGCCCACTCGCTCCAATCTATTTTGGATAATACGCCTGCCTTTTCCAAATTCTCCAGCTGTGCCTCGACTGCTGGACGAATTGCGCATGGCACCGGCCTTGCCTTAAAAAACTTGGGAATTGCCGCATCTTCCACTTTTATTGAGGCGGTGATGCCTTTCAAGGTTCCTAGTTTCTCTTGAAACACTTCCTTGGCGTTGGCCAAGATGTCTTTTAATCGTTCAGGTATGACGTCATCATCATTTTTTTCCTTACTGGTCACCGTCAGTGCCTGAATGGAGCGCCAGTCTAAACGTATCTTCCTGATCCATTCACGTCCCAACAGCAGTGGACCACCATCTTATAGAATGTATAAATACAACTTTTGTATTTCTTTGCCGTTGTATACAACAGGTACCGTTATTTTTCCTTTGGGGTATACTTTCTGCCCCGTATATGTTTTCAAGATAATGGATGTGTCTTTTAAAGGTATATGCGGAAATAACCGCTCGTAATCCCGTCGATTTATGACGGTCAGAGCTGATCCTGTATCTAGCTCCATTTTAACTGGGGACCCTGCTATCGTGAGGGTAACCCAAATGGTCTGGTAATCTTCTTTGGCAATTACATTATGTAATTTGAGACAGCTTAGTCTCTTGTTTCCGGAGTCGCTATCGCTCTTCTGGTCTTTGGAGCTACTGTCCGTCATCATTTGTACCTTTCTGTACTTTTCTTTATTGATTTTTTTTTCCTGTCCGTGGATATTTTTTGTCCAGATCGGCATACCCGTGCAATGTGTCCAATCTTTCCGCATTGCCTGCATGCTTTGTCCTTGAACCAGCAGTCCCTCTGGTCATGGGTGGATCTGCCGCAGCGATAACATCTCTCGAAACCCTGTGTCATTTCATGGGTGCCGAAGTCCTGTGTCTTTTGCTGTATCTCTGCAGCTCCTCTTGCGGCTGCTTCGTATGATACAGCCATACCGAAAGCCTTGTCCAGTGTCAAATCTTTCTCAGAAAGCAGCCTTTTCTGTGTTCCTTCACTTAGGAGACCGCAGACGAATTTGTCTCGGAAGAGAATCTGCCAGTCCTGCCCCGAATTGGCAGTGCTTTGATAGCTTTCTTAATTCGGTGAGGTAATCAGCGTTACTTTCATTCTTGTGCTGATTCCTCTTGAAGAATTTGAATTGTTCCGCTATCAGCAGCGGTGTTGGGTTTAAGTGCTCCTGTAGGGTATCAACAATTTCCTTCAAATTCTTGTCCTTTGGTTTGGCTGGAGTGATTATGTTTCGTAACAGCCCGTATGTCTTTGCGCCCATTAGATTTAGAAGTACTGACGCCTTTTTATCATTTTCTATTCCATTTGCTGTGCAATATACCTCCACTCTTTCCACATATGTGGTCCAATCCTCTATATCGTTATCAAAAGCATCAATATTGCCAGCCTTAGGCATCCTGGAAAAAAAATGGTGCTTCCCGCGCTTTTCTTTCTTTCCTGCAGAAAAGATATGGCGCTTCCTGTGCTTTCCCGCCGCTGCTGCTGCTGCTGTTTTCCGCGTTTTAAAAAAAAAAATTATTTACAAGTGGAGACTCGTTCCCGCCGGACGCTCTCTGCTAGGTCCGAACGCCGACCTGCTTTGCAGCGCCGGCCGTCTCCCGAGTGCTCCCCCCCAGTCTGTTTCTGCTTGCCTCCACCTTCGCTGCTTGGCCTCGCTGCAGAGCCAGCCGATGGAGCCCCAGCCCGCTGCCCAGGAAGGATTATTGCAGTACCTGACACCAGCTCGGCTAGCTGGTGAAACCACAGCTTTTTTTTTCTTGCTTTTCTTCGACTTTGGACGTCTGAGGAATCGATGTCCTTGAGGTGCTGCCGAATTGCAGGTAAGTCCGTTTCCAATTCGTCGCCACTGTTGTGTCCATGTGTTAATAGAGACACTGAAGGCAGGAGTTGGTTTCACAGGTGTTCACTGAACAAAGTCTGGAGGTGAACTAACTGGTACAACACAATATACAGGCTTATATAGCCCGAGTGGCCATTACCGGCATTACAGTACACAGGGGGCTCTTAAAGGCACATACACTACAATAAGAAATAGGAACAGGAGTAGGCCAATCGGCCCCTCGAGCCTGTTCCGCCATTCAATAAGATCATGGCTGATCTGATCCTAACCGCCAATCTACTATCACAGAACCATCTCCTGAATCTAACAGAATTAGACACACGAAATAGGAGCAGGATCAGGCTACACGGTCCCTGGGCCCGCTCCGCTACCCACAGGGCCATGACCGATCCGAACCTAGACTCATGTCCAAATTCCTGCCCACTCCCCGTAACCCTTAATTCCCTTTACTTCTAGGAAACTGTCTATTTCTGTTTTAAATTTATGTAATGATGTAGCTTCTACAGTTTTTTGGGGCAGCATATTCCATGGACCTACCACCCTCTGAGTGAAGTAGTTCCTCCTTGATGCGCTATCAATTACTCATAAAAGACTGAGAGTTAGAAGAGTAACTAAAGGCTTTCATTAACAACAGAATGGAGGTCTGCCTCGCGTGGTCGACCGGTCCATGATACTAAGGGCTGGGGAGCAGTCACCTTTATACTAGGACCTGTGGGAGGAGTCAGCCGAGGCATGTCCAGGCATGTACACAGTGGAATACAAACAGGACAAACAGGAATACAAACAGTGGTTTACCACATTCACCCCTTGTTTAAAATTGAGTCCGGCGGGGTGAAGTGTATTAAAAGTTAGTGTATTGGAGTCTCTCCGGAGGTCTTGTCTGCCGCTGTGATCTGCGTGGCGACGGCAGGGGTAGTGAAGTTTCCGGCGTCGAGTCCAGCGTAGGCTGTGGCACAGGCGTGTCGTCCTCGTAGATGTCGAGCGGGTCGCGGGGCCCAGGCCTGCCATCTGCTGGGGCTGGATATCGGATCGTGGGGGGGGGTGGTAGTGGGTAGTGGGTTACTGCGGCCCCCGAGGGTGCAAGGTCTCTTATGGAGACTGTGTCCTCCCGCCCGTCCGGGTATGCGATGTAAGCATACTGGGGGTTGGCGTGGAGGAGGTCGACCCTCTCGACCAGGGGGTCCGTTTTATGGGTCCTCACGTGTCTTCTCAGTAGGACCGGCCCTGGGGACGTCAGCCATGGCGGTAGCGATGTCCCCGATGTGGACTTCCTTGGGAAGACAAACATTTTCTCATGAGGGGTGGCGTTAGTGGCAGTGCAGAGCAGTGACTGAATAGAGTGGAGCGCATCGGGGAGCACATCCTGCCAGCGGGAGGTTGGAAGGCCCCTAGACTTTAAGGCTAGCAGGACGGCCTTCCAAACTGTCGCATTTTCTCTTTCCACCTGTCCGTTCCCCCGGGGGTTGTAACTGGTGGTCCTGCTTGTGGCAATACCCCTAGTTAGCAGGTACTGACGGAGTTCGTCGCTCATAAACGATGAGCCCCGGTCGCTATGGATGTAGCTGGGGAAGCCGAACAGGGTGAAGAGGTTGTTCAGACATTTAATGACCGTGGCACTGGTCATGTCCGGGCAGGGGAAGGCGAACGGGAAACGGGAGTACTCATCAATAATATTGAGGAAGTACACATTGTGGTCGGAGGAGGGGAGAGGCCCTTTAAAATCGACGCTCAGGCGCTCGAAGGGGCGAGTGGCTTTTATCAGGTGGGCCCTGTCTGGTCTATAAAAGTGCGGTTTGCACTCAGCGCAGACTTGGCAGTTCCTGGTCATGGTCCTGACCTCCTCAATAGAGTAAGGCAGGTTGCGGGCCTTGATGAAGTGGAAGAACCTGGTAACCCCCGGGTGGCAGAGGTCATTGTGGAGGGCCCGCAGTCTATCGATCTGCGCGCTGGCGCAGGTGCCACGCGATAGCGCATCCGGGGGTTCATTTAGCTTCCCGGGCCGGTACAAGATCTCGTAGTTGTAGGTGGAAAGTTCGATTCTCCACCTCAAGATCTTGTCATTTTTGATTTTGCCCCTCTGCTTGTTGTTAAACATAAAAGCAACTGAACGCTGGTCAGTGAGCAGGGTAAATCGTTTTCCGGCCAGGTAGTGCCTCCAATGACGCACAGCCTCCACAATCGCCTGGGCCTCCTTCTCAACAGCGGTGTGTCTGGTCTCCGGGCCTTGGAGGGTTCGTGAAAAGAAGGCCACGGGTCTCCCCGCCTGATTGAGGGTAGCGGCCAGGGCAAAGTCAGACGCGTCGCTTTCCACCTGGAAGGGGATGGATTCGTCCACTGCGTGCATGGTGGCTTTGGCAATGTCCTCCTTGATACGGTGGAAGGCTAAGCGGGCCTCTGCCGTCAAGGGAAAAGAGGTGGACTTGATCAGCGGACGGGCCTTGTCCGCATAGTAGGGGACCCACTGGGCGTAATAGGAGAAAAACCCTAGGCACCTCTTCAGGGCCTTGAGGCAGTGGGGCAGTGGAAGTTCCATAAGGGGACGCATCCGGTCGGGGTCGGGGCCGATGACTCCGTGTTCCACAACACAGCCAAGGATGGCGAGGCGGTTTGTGCGGAATATGCACTTCTCCTTGTTATATGTCAGGTTTAGGAGTTGGGCGGTGCGGAGGAATTTTTCGAGGTTTGCGTCATGGTCCTGCAAGTCACGGCCGCAGATGGTCACATTGTCCAGATATGGGAAAGTGGCCTGCAACGCATTTTGATCTACCATCCGGTCCATCTCCCTTTGGAAGACGGAGACCCCGTTGGTGACGCCAAAGGGAACCCTAAGGAAGTGATAGAGGCGGCCGTTTGCCTCAAAGGCAGTGTACTGGCGGTCCTCAGGGCGGATGGGGAGCTGGTGGTACGCTGATTTCAGGTCAATGGTTGAGAAGACGCGGTACTGCGCGATCTGGTTGACCATATCAGCTATACGGGGGAGTGGGTAGGCGTCCAGCAGGGTGTAGCGATTTATTGTCTGGCTGTAGTCGATGACCAGGCGCTGCTTCTCGCTGGTCTTAACGACCACAACCTGGGCTCGCCAGGGGCTGGTGCTGCCCTCAATAATCCCTTCCTTCAGGAGCCGCTTCACTTCGGTTTTAATGAAAACCCTGTCCCCGGCACTGTATCGCCTGCTCTTTGTGGCGATGGGCTTACAGTCGGGGGTGAGGTTAGCAAACAGTGGTGGGGGGGTGACTCTGAGTGTGGAGAGGTTGCACCTGGTGCGCGGCGGGCAATTTGGAAGCTGCTGGCTGCGGACTGTGAGTGGGGGTAGGGGTCCACCGTACGCCATCGTAACACTTTTAAGGTGGCACTGAAAATCTAACCCCAGCAGGACGGCAGCGCAGAGGTCAGGCAGGACCAGAAGTTTAAAATGATCGTACACGGTCCCGTCTACTACGAGTGTCACCACGCAGTAGCCGCCGATGTCCGCCGACTGGGACTCGGAGGCCATAGAAATCCGCTGTTGCGCAGGCAGGACTGGGAGAGAGCAACGCCGCACCGTGTCGGGGTGGATGAAGCTCTCCGTGCTCCCAGAGTCAAAAAGGCAGATTGTATCGTGACCATTTACCTTAATGTCCATTGTGGAACTGGCCAGTTGGTGCGGTCTCGCTTGGTCCAGTGTAACGGATGCCAGCGTAGGGGTCGGTGTGTCGCTGCGGGTATCAGATGAGGCGGTGTCGGGGGCCTGCTGCGTCCCGGCTGTCGTCCAAGATGGCGGCGTCCATGATCCCCATGTGGCTGGAGGCGTCCAAAATGGCTGCTGTACCGGTGATTCGCACATGGCCGGGGAGGTCCAAGATGGCGGCCCGCATGGCCCACACGCGGCCCTGCTGGGGTTCGGGGTGGCTTTGGCCCTGCAGACGCTAGCGTAGTGTCCCTTCTTCCCGCAGCCCGAGCAGATCGCGTTTTTCGCCAGGCAGCGCGCTCTGGGGTGTTTTGCCTGGCCACAGAAGTAGCATTTCTGGCCTTGGGGCACTGCTGTCTGGCCTTGGGACACTGCTGCGGTAGTTGGGCCGTTGTTGGGGTGTGGCTGGGGTGGCACGGCGCTATGAGGCAGTCCTACCGTGTCCCAGGCTGTCATTCCCCGCGGCGTCCACGGTGCAGAGGAGTAGGCATCCATGCCCTGGTAGGCTGCATCCAACGATAGTGCGAGTTCAGAGGCCTTGTTGAGGTCGAGGTTACTCTGCTCCAACAGTCGCTGTCGGGTGTAATTGGATCTGTGGCCTGCTACAAAAGCGTCCCGGATAAGTTCCTCTGTGTACACGGCGGCCTTTACATCCTTACAACCACAGGCCCGGCCAAGCACAGACAGTGCCTGAAGGTATTCCACGGTCGATTCCCCAGGTTGTTGTTTACGACTCCCCAGGAGGTGCCTGGCGTACACTTCGTTCACTGGGCACGTGTACTGGTCCTTGAGGAGCTTGATAGCGTCCGCGTACGAGGTCGCGTCTTGGATGACCGAGTACACTCGGTGGTTCACTTTGGAGGTCAGGACATCCAGTTTGTCCTCGTCCGATTTGATTGCTTCGGAGGCGGTCAGGAATTTTTCGAAACACTTAAGCCAGTGAGTAAACTTGGTGGATGAGTCCGCCTCCCGATGATCTAAGTCCAGGCATGCTGGTGTGAGGATCTTCTCCATTATAAAAATGTTGTTAATAAAATTGATGCGCTATCAATTACTCATAAAAGACTGAGAGTTAGAAGAGTAACTAAAGGCTTTTATTAACAACAGAATGGAGGTCTGCCTCGCGTGGTCGACCGGTCCATGATACTAAGGGCTGGGGAGCAGTCACCTTTATACTAGGACCTGTGGGAGGAGTCAGCCGAGGCATGTCCAGGCATGTACACAGTGGAATACAAACAGGACAAACAGGAATACAAACAGTGGTTTACCACACTCCTCATCTCAGTTTTGAAAGAGCAGCCCCTTATTCTAAGGCTATGCCCCCTAGTTCTAGTTTCACCCATCATCGGGAACGTCCTCCCCACGTCCACCCGATCCAACCCCTTCACAACCTTATATGTTTCAATAAGATCACCTCTCATTCTTCTGAACTCCAATGAGTAGAGTCCCAATCTACTCAACCTCTCCTCATATGTCCATCCCCGGGATTAACCGAGTGAACCTTCTTTGTACTGACTCGAGAGCAAGTATGTCCTTTCTTAAGTATGGACACCAAAACTGTATGCAGTATTCCAGGTGCGGTCTCACCAATACCTTGTACAACTGAAGCAATACCTCCCTATTTTTATATTCCATCCCCCTAGCAATGAAAGCCAACATTCCATTGGCCTTCTTAATCACTTGCTGCACCTGCATACTAACGTTTTGAGTTTCATGCACCAGGACCCCCAGATCCCTTTGTACTTCAGTACTTTCCAGTTTCTTGCCATTAAGATAATAACTTGCTCTAAGATTTTTCCTGCCAAAGTGCATAACCTCACACTTTCCAGTATTGTATTCCATCTGCCAAATCTCTGCCCACTTACTTAGGCTGTCTATATCCCCTTGCAGGTTTTTTATGTCCTCCTCACTCACTACTTTCCCTCCCATCTTAGTATCATCTGCAAACTTTGATATGTTACACTCGGTCCCCTCCTCCAAATCGTTAATATAGATTGTAAAGAGTTGGGGACCCAGCACTGACCCCTGCGGAACACCACTAGTTACTGATTGCCAGTCTGAGAATGAACCATTTATCCCAACTCTCTGCCTTCTGTTAGATAGCCAATCCTCTATCCATGCCAGAATATTACTCCCAATCCCGTGATTTTTTTATCTTAAACAATAATCTTTTGTGTCGCACCTTGTCAAATGCCTTTTGGAAGTCTAAATACACTACGTCCACTGGTTCCCCTTTATCCACCCTATATGTTACTTCCTCAAAGAACTCCAGCAAATTTGTGAAACATGACTTCCCCTTCATAAAACCATGCTGACTTTGTCCTATTAAATTATGATTATCCAAATGTCCAGTTACTGTCTCCTTAATAATGGACTCCAAAATTTTACCTACCACAGATGTTAGGCTAACCGGTCTATAGTTTCCAGCCTTCTGTCTACTGCCCTTTTTAAATAAGGGTGTTACATTCGCAGTTTTCCAGTCTGCTGGGACCTTTGCCGAGTCCAGGGAGTTTTGGAAAATTATTACCAATGCATCCACAATCCCTACTGCCACTTCCCTCAAGACCCTAGGATGTAAGCCATCAGGTCCAGGTGACTTATCCGCCTTGAGTCCCATTATTTTACCGAGTACCACTTCCTTAGTGATTTTGATCGTGTTTAGCTCCTCCCCCTCTTTAGCCCCCTGTTTGTCCAGTGTTGGGATATTCTTAGTGTCTTCTACTGTAAAGATTGATATAAAATAATCATTCAGTGTTTTTGCCATCTCCATATTTCCCACCATTAATTTCCCGGTCTCATCCTCTAAGGGACCAACATTTACTTTAGCCACCCTTTTTCTTTTTATATAACTATAAAAACTCTTACTATCTGTTTTTATATTTTTTGCTAATTTACTTTCATAATCCATCTTCCCTTTCTTAATCAATCTTTTTGTTATTTTTTGCTGTCTTTTAAAGTTTTCCCAATCCTCTATCCTCCCACTAGATTTGGCTACCTTATATGCCCTTGTTTTTAGTCGAATACTATCCTTAATTTCTTTACTTAGCCACGGATGGCTGTCTTTTCTTTTACACCCTTTTCTTCTCAGTGGAATATTTTTTTTTTGGAAGTTGTAAAATAACTCCTTAAATGTACACCACTGATCATGTATCGTCTTACCCTTTAATCTATTTTCCCAATCCACTCTACTCAATTCCGCTCTCATACCTTCATAGTCTCCTTTATTCAAGCTTAGCACGCTTGTTTGAGATCCAACCTTCTCACCCTCTTATTGAATATGGAATTCAATCATGTTATGGTCACTCATTCCAAGGGGATCATTTACTAGGACATTTTAAATTAACCCTGTCTCGTTACACAGGACCAGATCTAAGGTTGCTTGCCCCCTGGTCGGTTCACAGAATCACAGAATCACAGAAACCCCACAGTGCAGATAGAGGCCATTTCAGCCCATCGAGCCTGCACCGACACATATCTCACCCAATCCCCGTAACCCCTACACCAACACATATCCCACCCTATCCCCGTAACCACACGTACTTAATCCCCCTAACACTAAGGGTCAATTTATCATAGCCAATCATCCTAATCCGCACATCTTTGGTTCAGTTACATACTGCTCAAGAAACCCATCCCTAATACACTCAATGAACTCATCCTCAAGGCAGCCCTGCCCAATTTGATTTGTCCAATTAATATGATAGTTAAAATCCCCCATAATTATAGATGTTCCCTTATTACAAGCCTCAACTATTTCCTGATTGATACTCCGTCCAACAGAGTTGCAACTGTTCGGAGGCGTATAGACTACGCCCACTAGTGTTTTTTTCCCCTTATTATTCCTTATCTCCACCCAAACTGTTTCATTATCCTGATCATTTGACCCAATATCATTTCTCTGTATTACAGTGATCCCTTCCTTTTTTAACATACCCACCCCACCTCCCCTTCCTTCCTTCCTGTCCTTCCTGATTGTTAAATAACCTGGTATGTTTAATTCCCACGCATTGTCACCCTGCAGCCATGTTTCTGTAATGGCCACAAGATCATACCCATATGTAGTTATTTGTGCCATTAACTCATCTATTTTGTTACGAATGCTACGTGCATTCAGATAGAGAACTTTCAAATATGTTTTGTGACACTTAGTTCCTGCTTTTGCCCTTTTTATTACTTTAGCTTTTACTCCATACCTTCTGCCCTTTCCTGATACGCTCTGGTTTTTAATTTCCCCACTGCTACCTAAGTCGATGACCTTCTCTGTTGTCATTTTTATTATTTGCTCTCTGGGAACCTCCCCCCCACTAGTTAGCTTAAAGCCCTCTCTACAGCCCTAGTTATATGATCTGCCAGGACTCTAGTCCCAGCACTGGCCAAGTGAAGCCTGTCCCAACGGAACAGCTCCCTCCTGCCCCAGTACTGGTGCCAGTGTCCCAGGAAGCAACACCCATTTCTCCCACACCAATCTTTGAGCCATGCATTTAACTCTCTAATTTTATTTGTCCGAGCCAAATTCGCTCGTGGCTCAGGTAATAATCCATTATTACCCTTGAGGTTCTGTTTTTTAATTTGACCCCTAGCTGCTCATACTCCTTTAACAGAACTGGCTTCCTAGTCCTATCTATGTCGTTTGTACCAACATGGACCACGACAACTGGATCCACCCCCTCCCACTGCAAGTTTCTTTCCAGCCCAGAGGAGACGTCCTTAACCCTGGCACCGGGTAGGCAACACAGCCTTCGGGACTCTCGCTCTCAGCTGCAGAGAACTCTATCTATCCCCCTAATAATACTATCCCCTACCACTACAACATTTCTATTTACTCCCCCCTCTTGAATGGCCCCTTGTTCCACGGTGCTGTGGCCAAGTTGCTCATCCTCCCTGCAGTCCCTGCTCCTGTCCCCACAGGGAGTAAGGACCTCGAACCTGTTGGACAAGAGCAAGGGCTGCGGCTCCTCCAGCTCTACCTCCTGGATCCCCGTACCTGCCTCAGCACCGGTGATTATGTCTGTGACAAGTGTCTGCTGCTACAGGAACTCCAGCTCCGTGTTGATGAGCTGGAGTCTGAGCTTCAGACACTGCGACACATCAGGGAGGGGGAGAAGTACCTGGACTCTGTGTATCAGGAGGTGTTCACACCTATGAAGTTAATTAATTCAGATGTAGCCCATGGTCACAGACATAATCACCGTGAGCCTCAATGTTGTTCACTGGCTCCCACATCTCGCAACAGTAACACATCATCTGCTCCATTCTATGTAATTAATTACTTTTTTTATTGTTAGTTATGGACACCCTCTGCCCGATTTTAGATGCTAGTATCCCCTTTAATTAATTGGATTGAAATTAAATCAATCCCTCTAGTTACACCAGTTAAATGGTTTACCAACGGTCACTCTGCACCAGAAAGGCCTTATTAACTACAACCCACAGAGTTAAAGTTTGAAAAGAGCACCTTATCAAGAATGATTTAAAGAGAAATAACAATTAAAGAACTGTCACACTTACCCAAACTCACACCACTCTTTGATGACTCGCACTCAGTGCTTGCTCGCACTAGGACTGGTCTTTTTATACTGTTTGTTTGTTTGTTTACAGCCAAATGAGTTACCCCTGCTGATTGGTTAGAAAACTGGTTTCCACTGCCTGCTGTGCCAATTTACTCCTACTGCAGTGTAACCTTGTTTTACTCTTCTTAAACCAACAGAATCCCAATTATTTAACTTTTCCCCTTTACTTAAACTGCTGAAGTAATCTTATCAAGAATGATTTAAAGAGAAATAACAATTAAAGAACTCTCACACTTACCCAAACTCACAACTCTCTTTGATGACTCGCACTCAGTGCTTGCTCGCACTAGGACTGGTCTTTTTATACTGTTTGTTTGTTTACAGCCAAATGAGACACCCCTGCTGATTGGTTAGAAAACTGGTTTCCACTGCCTGCTGTGCCAATTAACTCCTACTGCAGTGTAACCTTGTTTTACTCTTCTTAAACCAACAGAATCCCAATTATTTAACTTTTCCCCTTTACTTAAACTGCTTAAGTAATCTTATCAAGAATGATTTAAAGAGAAATAACAATTAAAGAACTCTCACACTTACCCAAACTCACAGCACTCTTTGATGACTCGCACTCACTCAGGAGAGAGAGAGAGAGGGAAGGAGAGAGAGAGAGAGAGAGAGGGAAGGAGAGAGTGACAGAGAGAGAGAGGGAAGGAGCGAGAGAGAGAGAGGGAAGGAGAGAGAGACAGAGAGAGAGAGGGAAGGAGAGAGAGACAGAGAGGGAAGGAGAGAGAGAGAGAGAGGGACTGCACGATGGCAGGTAAGTGGTAGCACTCTTGTCTTTGAGTCAGAAAGCAGTGGGTTGAAACTCCACTCTCGAGACTTGAGCGCATAATCTAGATTGAGGGAGTGATGAATTGTCAGAGGTGCCACCTTGTGGATGAGACGTTAAACCAAGGCTCCGTTTGGCCTCTCAGGTGGGCATAAAATATGATGGGGCATGATTTGAAGAAGAGCACGAGAGAATGGGAGTGATTAAATCAGAAGTTGGAGGTGCGGGGGGTGAGTGTGGGGTGGGCCCTTTAAGTGAGGATGATTGACGGGGTTCTTGCAGTGTTTGTCTAGATTAATCCAGTCTGCCCTCGCTCCCGTGTTCGAGCAGAGATGTGAGTGCTGGAGCTTCAAGAATCCAGAGGAGGGGGAAGGTACCGTGTTTATAAAAAATATCGATCCCCCCTTTTACTTGCTCGCCCTGCTGTTTAATTGCAACCCTCATTTTCCCCACCCTGCCCCGCAGAAAGGGTGGTGGGGTTTTTGTGGACCTGTTTCTCTTGGATTGCTCTGCTGAGTTTGGGGCGCTCGCTCGCACCTCCCGCTATCACAATGCTAGATCGGCGATTTTCCGCCACTCACCTCAACGGCCCGCAGAGCCCGAGCCCAGGAAACTACAATTCCCAGACTCCTGTGTGTCTTCCTTCCGCGTAGCGCCTGAGGCCCAGCCGGACTCACCTTAGCTCAGGTCCCGCTCCGGGCAGATGCCGACGTTCACGCGCTCGCTGTCTCCTGCCCCGCCAGCCTTTACCAAGAAGGTGGCGATGGCTACGCTTGGCTCCGTCCTGCCACGGAAGCCTTTACCAAGATGGCGGCGATCGCGGGCCGCTGGTTTGGAATCGGGCCCAGCGGGACGGGCGGTGCCTAGCTCGGGCGTGGCTGGCGAGGAGAGGCTGAGGCTTCGAGGCCTGAGGCCTGCAGGCAGCTCATCCACCGCCGAGGGGGGGACAGCCCGAGTCCCCTTTGCAAATGGATTTTTTTTCTTTTAAAACCAACTTTAATTTTGCTGGAAATCAATATTTCATATCATTTAATCCCCATTACCACACACACAAAGTGGGAAAAATAAATCAATCGTTAGGAATCAAGATGGCCGCCACTCACCTCAGCTCAGAAGGATTAGGCCCGCCAACACACGCAATGAAACGCCCCCCGTGACGCACCGATTGGTCAACCATCAGGTCACTCAACTGTAGGATTGGTCAACCATCACATCACTCAACTATCCCCTGTAGGATGGCCCGCGCACACACACAATGAACCCCCCCCGTGATGCACCGATTGGTCAACCATCACGTCACTCAACGCTATCCCCTGTACGATTGGTCAACCATCACGTCACTCAACGCTATCCCCTGTACGATTGGTCAACCATCACGTCACTCAACGCTAATGAGCGGAGTTGTCCGTTTTTTGAAAGTTATTTGTACACTGTCCGAGCAAGTTTTGTCTGACCAAAAAGTAAATACGCCTATGACACTTCCATAATCATAAGCTTTCTTTTGATATAACATATGTGTAGGTACGCTCTATAACTTTTGAGTGTATAGAGGACACACAGACAGACAGACAGACAGATCAACCGCTTTATATATATACTAGCTGGGGAGCCCCGCGTTGCGAGGGCAATTTTG